>NW_025783578.1:0-29518 GCF_021130785.1 Homalodisca vitripennis
ACAGTTAAGCTACAAAATATGTTACACCAAGAGCAAAACGTGTCCGTAGGCAGTCGTTATTCAACACGTGATTGATTACTGGTGTCAAGTGAACGGTGCCGATATTGTGTTACAAAATATGGGATGTAAGAAATATCTTGTATGTAGGACTCTCTTGAACTTTGGGAAAGAAACCATGTATGTATTGCATGTACTATATATTTTTTGAAGTATTTACTACATTATGTAACGACAAAGCAATTTTAAAAATCACGAAATATACGAAATTATAAATTGTAAGGTCGCCTTCCGCATTTTCATAATTGCCTTAAAAACATTTCTTATAACATTACTGCATTTCGAACAAGTTATTTTAATAATTTGTGAGATTGTGTAATTTTGAGAAAATTTTTTTTGGTAGGATGCTTTTTATTCAGATGAAAGATCCATGAAGCGAGATGAATAATAATGTCAGCTCCATAATCACGAATTTTACCATCAGAATTAATTACAATAATTCCCAAAGAACTTTTATACGAGAATATAAAAATATAATATACTATTGTCGCCTAGTCGGATTCACGTGCAGGGTAAGTTTTTAAATAATTGTTTTCTTCCACTGTTGAGCATAAGTTTAGCTGTTAAATCACAGACGGATATGCCTGTCACTCTGTTCGTTCACACAGTAGTAAAGTAAGAAATAATAAATTGACTTTTAGAATTAAGCTTCATTTATTTTGATAACTAACTCCGAGTTGGATGGTAGTGGCATGTCACGTCCATAGGATTTGACATATCGTAGGCAAACATTTCTCGATTTGTCTTGTGAAGACCATGCATGGAAACCAGGCAATCACAGATTACATATATTTTTAAATAAACTGAATACAATTAGATGGCATTTTATTACATGATATATTAACAGATATAATGAAACTATCACAATTAAATGAGGTATTGGCTTGAATATATTCTTCCTAGATAAGTGAATAATGTTACAACGGCAGGTATTCCAGATGTACTTCTACCTTGTGTTAACTGGAAATTTTGTTTTGTCACATGCAAGAATGGTTGTAATAGAACATTATGTTATTATAATTATCATCTTTGCGATGTTTAAGAAATACATATACTTTTGAGTGTGTGGAATTTTTATGTGTATAAACTTAGATAAACTACATTGTATAGTAATATGGGTATACGGAAATTTCGTCCAGTTATATTTGGTATAATTTATCTATACCTCAAAGTACTATTATGTACTATATATATATATATATATATATATATATACTACTAAAATTTTGACTATCTATATATATATATATATATATATATATATATATATATATAGTCCAAATTTTTGGTAGTAACATAACCAATAAAACGTATGCAATTAAAGAAACAATTGGTTGTAATTCAAGTAATATAATGTGTCAGCTAAACTGTAATTTTTGTAATAAACAATATATTGGCCAAACCTCTAACCCTCTCCGTATCAGAATGATAGGTCACCGTTACAGTATTGTTCATGGAGATGACAAGCCCCTCGCTGTACATTCCAGGGAACATAATCAGGACAAAATTGAAAACTGTTAAAAACTAAAAGGCATCAATAATGTTCCATTGCATGCCAACGAAAATTTAAATAGGTTTAATTTGAGAAGGAGCGAAACTGTTTTACCAACTTGTTTTAAGGTCAAAATTTCCTTTAGGTTTTGAACATTCGTTAATTTCAAAATTTTTTACTCTTTGGTGTTTATGATGAAACATCAGCTGTGAGGTATTTTCCCCTGTTTATTATTCTATTTAAGTTCTTTTTCTTGTTTCTATTTAGTTAATTTAATTATTTGATTTTGTAAATATTTATACACATTTTGTTATCTGAAGAAGTATGCTGACATACGAATATTCATAAAAAGAGTTTACCAATTTTTGGTTTTTATTTTCACATGAAGAGAAATATTAGTCTCCTTTGTGTTTGATGGTTTTGACTTATTTATTAATGTAATAGTGAAGGAAAAAAGGGTTTTCAGAGCTAAACATTTAACAACAGACCATCGTAAACTTCAGGTTTCTAGATCTGTCTAAGAAGCAACAAGAAATCACGATGGAATATTTACTTATATTTATCTCAGGTATCGTGAGACAAACTGAAAGATTTTAATCTAAATTCGTGTTCAGTTTAAAAGTCACTGTTGGCCTAGATTTCAAATAACCTGGGCTAATTCACTCAAACATCATGTGGATTTCAATTTGTAACATTTATAACTGATACTTCAAAAGTATGTTTTGTGTAGCATGAAAATATACAAGAAAAACACACAACTATTATAATAAATAATAATTTCTTTTATGCATTTCCAGCAGCACTTCTTATAGAGTTTGTCAAAAGATCGTATACCAAATAGAATTATGATCACAATATAATACATATAGAGTTCACTATCATGGGCGTTAATAAGAAGCCTTCACAATGAAAAAAAAAAATTATAGAATGAAATGTAGAATGAAACTTCTGCCAATACCATAGATCCATTCAACCAGGTAAAATTCATTATTGTATGTTTATTATATAATACGTGAAAATCGCTAAAATTTTTGAACTTAAATATAAAGAGTTAGAGTAGCAATAACGGCATGTTGTTTAATAATGTTACATGATGACATATAGTTATAGCAAGAGCGTAAAGATTTCTGAATAACAAAAATATGTGTTGTAATACACACCATGATAAACTAATAGTATATGTGCACTAAAATTAAAAGAAATACTATCCACCAAAAGTCCTCGAAATTTTAATCTATAGTATAGGACGTCTTACTACTTTTGTATCGAATTTAATTAAATTTTCTGATGGAAACAGTCCTGAATGCAGATATAATAAAGCCTCAGCACAGAGTAGTTCTCAAGGCAGCAAGTGGGGATGTATTGGTTTTATCATCAAGAAACCACTAATATTGGTGAAATTAATAAAGGATTAAGTTCATGGAGTATTGTCTAAGCACAGTAAACATTATAGAAAGGCAATCTTTAGGATAAAGTTTTTTTATGTTAATTGATAAGTTTTAAATATAAAAATGTGGTTTTAAATTACTTTTCTCACACACTTATTTATAAATTATAATTAGTTTTTATGTATTATTATTTGAATACGAAGAAGTAACTCGTAATCAGATATTTATTCTGGTACGTAACTTTAAAATATAGTTTTTATTATATCCCATTGCAATAATTAATTATGAAATGTGAAACATTCTAAAGAAACGACGTGGAACCTAAATTACCTGAAAATGTGCCGGCACAGTTGTCCAGTTGTAACTCCCCTCTTACATTGACTGCTGAACGTCGAAAATATACAAAAATGCTTATACAAAGATTCATCAGGGCTAGAAAAAATTCAAATAAGTTATTGAAGGCAATATCACAATGCATTTCTTGCCCTTTATAGCAGGTTTTACCGTCATCTTTTGAATAAGCCCTTTCCCTTTGCATTAAAAAAATATCTTAGGCATCCCTCTCTTCAGTAGGACACTTTGGATAGTTATCGTCTAATTTCCAAGATATCACATTTCAGTAAATTGTATGAAGTTCATTTTTAATATCGTTTGATACGATTTCCTAATAATATTTCCTGTTATATAATGTATAATAATAGTTTCGTGTTTTATAAAGGGAAATCTACAGCTGAAGCGGTTGCTGAGTTAGTAAAACAGGCAGTAAGCAGTCTGGACAGGCGTGAGAAATTGGGTTGCTGTCATTATGGACATTGACTGTGTCATTCATTCGAAATTGCTGGAAGTTATGCTGGGGGTTATGGCCTAGATGAAATATGAGGTGCCCGGGCTCTTATCTGTACGGCGAGTACACTGCTTGGAAGCTATGAACTAAAGATCGTACTGGCAACCAATTTCAAATGAATTACCCCAAGGTTCAGTGATTGTACCTATTCTCTACATTAATAGTCTGCCGAAATAATTCAATTGCAAAAAAATCACATTGCTATAGTCAATTTAGGAGAAACTTTAACAAATATATAAGTTAACAGAAATTTCATTATGTCACAGTAATTTTCATTTTAACTTAATAATACGTATTTTATTGAGTTCTCTCATGTTCGAAATTCAGATTATCGATGTATACATATTCATGAGGAAATGGTGGGCCAGGCTCCTGCTGTAAAGTATCTTGGAATTCAAATTGATGAATATTTAAGGTGGGAGATGTAAATTTTGTCTGTTACTCGTTAGCTTCTTCTATATTTTTTGCTTTTACAGTATGCAAAATATAAGAAACAATACCTGATGAAACTTATCTACCACGTTTCGTATGACATAGGGTCTGATAGTCTGGAGCTCAGCAACTCAAGTGAAATTGTAAATAGTGTTTGTACTTCAGAAACGTGCGATTCGATTAACGGTAGACTCAGGAGAAAAAGATAATGTAAACATATTTGCGTATTCAAATATAATAACATTTCCTTCTTTTTACAGTTAAGTAACCATACAATTTTCCAAATTCAAAAGCAAAACATAAATCATTATATTTAGGTAATTAATGTAGTTTACTAAATTCACGAGCACAATACTGGATCTGGTATTAGATTTAATCGGACCCATCATCGTTTAGATTTGGCAAGATATTTACCGCACAGTGCTGGAACCAAGTTCTTCTCTACTTTACTCCGAAATATAAGAAACGAACCAATAGAACCAAGATTTGAAAATAAACTTAGTCAGTGAAGGCGTATACTCAGTTAGGTGGTTTTAAGAAAGAAGGTTATATATTTTAATGTTTGTTCTGTGTTCCATGGTTTAAAATCTACAGTTGTGTTATTTTTTACTTTATGAATAAAAACTTTTATGCTATTTATTTACAATTGACAAAAATTTAAACTAAATATTTTTTTTTATTTAAAGGTTTAATTTTCTATTTAGGTTAAATAATATTTAATAATAAATCTATTATATTAACTGTTGTATATTATATAGATTACATAGTTCATTCAAGTTTGTATTCACATTTAAGTTACTTACCACAGTAATGAAATTTGAATTCGAATTTTTAATAGATTTAGGGCTGATTTAAAGGAAGATATTATTTTTATATTGTACTACAGAAGTGCTGTATAGCTTTTTAATATATTTCTAATAAATTGATCGGATGGTTTGCAATTTTTTGGTAATGCATTTTATCAGTAGAATAAATCACAATATTGATACATTTTTAATAAGATGGTATCTTGAAGAAATGCAACCAATCATCCACGAAGACAAATCTATAAAATAACCATCTGTATGGTCACATACACGAGGCTAACTGCTCCTAGCATAAGACAAGGCACCGGTGGGACCACGTTGAGTCACCTTAATGTGTAACAGAGGGAATTTCCCACCTATAAACCTATTTAGGCTCCATTATCGACCGCGTGTTCCCAGTGTGGACTGTTCCACTCTAGGTTTTATACTTTCATGTCCTTCAGAAATTCATTATCTGAAAGGCCTTTCTTAAGCGTAAAGCTCCAAATGACCCTACACACTTGCTATTACTTTCTATGCCTTTTACTTATTTTGGGTTCTGACAGGTCAATTTGCAATATTTGTAATAAATAAGTTGCACTGCTCTATGATATGAGAATGAACTCTTCATACTAATCAATAACTCCTGTAAAAATTACCTCAATAGATACCAAAGTAGTTCTCTTTATATATATATATATATATATATATATATATATATATATATATATATAAATTTTTATATATATATAATAAATATAAATAAAGTTTTCCACTTGAATAATTAGATTGTGATACAAATTTACCTAAATTCAAAATTATATTATATTATATTATGTTATTATTGTTAAATTAAAAACAACTAATCAAACCTTGTGTACATGTCAAAATTGTATTTACATTTTAGAATGTTTATTATCAGGTGTTTCTTCCTTTGTTTGTTTATTTTATTCTGTGTTATTATTGTGTACTTGAAAAAGTTGTTAATACAACGAAATATTGTACAAGATAATTGTAGTTTTCTTTTGAACTGCTTAAGAAACTATATATATATATATATATATTATAAAAAACGTAATATTTTTTATTTCTTCATTGAAAAGTTTATTTAAATTTATTAAAAATTTGTGAAGTTGGATATTTTTACTCAAATGTGTAGTAAAATAATTGGTCTCATAGTCATTATGGTTTATGTTGAAAAAAAAAAAAACATGTATGTATTTCTCATAAAAAAGGAATGATTAAACATTAAGTTAAAAAAAAGCTTTTAGGAACCTACTTTATGTATTGTTTTTTTTTAATTTACAGAATAAAGAGCTTATTAATAACATGACAAACACTAAAATTGTTTTTCTGGGATTCGATATTTTTGCTCCAGAAATCAATCATTACATTTCTTATTTATTCACCATAAATCCGAATAGCTCAAACTGCTTACTTAAGTTTTTGGAAAATATGTGAAGATGGTTCCAACTTTCAAACGGTTTATATATTATACGGATGTACTTGTCTGTTTGATAAAACTGTGATATGAATCCGCAGTAGAATAAGTTTACAAGTAATATAGTAATTCCTTCACTCTTAAGGTCCCTGCAAAGCGTAATAAAATTCACTGTCTTTTGCTTTCTCTATAAGACTTTAATTAAGGTCCATACATCGCTTTTCGACCTGAGAGAGTCTATTTTTAAGATATGATATGTCATTGACTTTTCAGTTTTCGCACACGTTTGTTAAATGTCACATTTTTATAACACGTGGAATAATCTTCCAAAAAATCTCACATGAAACATGGCATTATTTAAATGCAGGTCACAATAAAATCTAGCGGCTAGGTCAATTAACTTCCGAATCTGTCATTGAAACATATGACTGGACTTTTCTTATAAATAACTTCATCCTAATAAGTTTACTACTCTTTCTCACCCCCCTCTCAATTCCAAACTATAACGTTAACCTACAAGACTTATATTTCTTAAAATCTACAAGATTTAATAGATTTTAGAATGTGCTGTCTTGTAATATTGATAAGCTTGCATGTTCAAGCTAATTTAACACCACACATAGAAAAGTAAAAAAACTCTGCGATGTCATTAAATGTTACAAAATATCACTACAGAAAACGTGATCAAGTAATCTCATTGATTAGTTCGGATTATTGGCAACAGTGTTCATTCATTGGCAATCGCTTTAACCCTTGTTCGAGTTTTGTGGCCATAATCCTGTTAAATTAATAACAGTAATCAGTCCAGCCCGATTAAAACTGATGTAATTGATAGCATAACTTTACTTTAAACTCAGTAGACCAATTATAAAATCTGTGAATTGGATTTAATATGATAAATTATTTAACAAGCAACATTCCAGTTATTTTGCATGTACCCAAGTTATAAAACGTATCTTAATGATACATAACGCATCATAGTATTTAGCAAAACCAAGCAGAAGTACATATTAGATGTTACTGCGAAAGCAGAATTAACGATAGTTTAATAAAAATATAAATTTAAAATGCATTATTATTTATAATTGGATTGAGTTGATTTCGTTATTTATGACTTTGAAATACACATATTGGGATACTGTATATGAGATTTTCGTACACTATTATAATTAATGTGAAATTTGAGTATGAGAAATATGAAAACACGACTTAGAAGAAACGAAATAAACTTGTAGTCCAAAGGTTACGAGGAAGTTTTTCAGTTTGTAATGAATGATATATTAACTAACTTAGTATTAGCTAACACGTCAATACGTGGCGTTTTCGAGACTTAGTGCCGCTAAATTTTCTGATAAATGAACAGTATTTAAGTCACATGTCAAATCGTCTTCCAATATCACCTCTACCATGCACTATCACGTCGCATATCTAAACAAAAATTTTTTACTGCGACCATCATTTTAAAACAAATTAAACTATTAGAGTAAAGCTTATATTAATATTGACATGTAAACAGCAAATTTGTATTGAAATTTATATTTAAAAAAATTAAACTGAAATAAGTTGATTATTTACAAAATTTAAAAATACAACAAATATACTGTTTTAAATAATTTTGTATCTGCCTTGAAATTCAAGCCAATACTAAATAAATTTCAAAATTTAATGATGAAATACTCACTTGGAGTAGCCATACCCAGCGACAGATCGGTACTATTTATTGTGATAGTAGGGACTGTTTACTCAGAATTAAGAAAAACACACAAGTAGAGCTTCAGGGTGAAATAGTTATCCATCCATATACTCCGCATTACATGTGACGGGATCCCAACAAAAACACGGCACAGTTTTTTATAAGTTGTACTTTAGCTAAGCGAAAAATGTTCGTTGTGTTTTATCAGTTGTGCTTTATATAAGCTAAAGATATACAATTGAATATTACCAGACAATGAAAACTTCTTGGATGTAAAATAGAAGAATTGTTATTCTTTATTCACTATGACAATGAGGTCATTCAACGACTTCTACCTTGCATATGTTATTTTATGTTAATTTACATATTTTGGTATTATTTTTATTATTTTTCTTATGGCTTGTTAAGAGAATGGCCATATGAAATTTAAATAGTTGGCTACAAAATAAAATAGATGATTTGATGGTGAATATTATAATTATCATAATATACAACAGTTTTAAACTACGAATAAGACACGTTGCGTGTTCAATTGTTGTCTCAACTAACAGAGGTCTTAAAATAGTAATTACTTTCAATTTGTAAACTTTTCATTTTGGGTACTTCAAACAAATTTAAATTTGTTTTACAAAGTATCAGGCAATGTCAAGCAACTTTTTCTTTCTTATTTTTCGATAACTCTGAATGTTTCAAGTGGCCGGGTGTTAAAATGTTTCAAATATACATGATAGCTTTGAATATGTTTACAAACACCAATTAACATAGATCATAATTAAATCACATTCATTATTTTACAAAAACACATTAAAGTGTTTAAATTTAAAAAATATTTACTAAATATTTGGAAGTGTTACTACTATATGCATACATTTACATTGTGTATATTCAGTTGGCATTTTAAGTTGACAGTAACATGTGAAATCATTTTTTTTTACCGACTAAGCCAGACTTAATATTAATTCTTTAGTTAATTTAATGAGAATGCCTATCCCTTATTAAATGTAAATTATATATAAGTGTAATGTTAAGTCTATGAAAATATACTATGATACGCGGCAGCGCGTAACCCTCATAGCCTACATTTCCTTTACTTTATTTTATAAACTAAGTTTCTCGTATAACCTTAGATGCTATCGTAAAATGTATATATGTAACTCAATTAACTAAGTTAAAGATAGTATTTAGGTCCTAGCCCTTTCAAATTATCACACACAGAGCACATATAACTGAGTGTCATGTATGTACACCTCTCAGTATTGCATTCCAGAATACCTTATGTTTGAAAAGCAATATGAACCTGGTAAAACTAATATCCCGACCAAATAACAATTATCAAGTAGTTTGTATACTATACTGCGTTATTATTATTTTTGCAGTAATTACGACTTTATTATAAAAAGCTCAGTTTTTATCACTTTAAATACACACATAATACTATATTTCGTTTTGTACATACTCAACACCATTTCAACTACTTATATAACGCTATTTTATAAAACATATGTACGTTTTCACTAAACAGTAATCCTCTCTGCATATAAACTTTAAATCATGTCACTTATATAATTTTCTTCTCCTTCAAAGTTGAAAGGAGATATTTTATAATGTGTTGTGTTTCACACCATGCGGTGTATATATTTTGAATGTGTTTTGCATTAATCCTTTACATAAAAATTTACAATAAACAAGGAATAGAATTGAACCGGTGAATGGAAAAAGGGAATAACTCAGTAAAACTGAATTTTTCATGTAACAAATAAAACTTCGTAAATTTTTTCGTTTTAAATTATTAGAAAAGCTTTCAATACAAAAGAGTTTCGTTCAATAATCATACAAATAAATACGTCAAAACCGATGTTTTCTTAATTACCATAATCTACTAGGGTGGCTATGAATTTTCAAAAGTCATTACCTTTTTTCCACTCATTGAGATGTGTTTTTGATTTTTTGCTTGAGAAATGCTTCTTGTATTTTATTAGAAATTAATATTTTGTAATAAAGACATAAAGGGTTAATAAACTGATACAAAGCATTGTTTTACATTAGGAATTTATTAAAATTGGTTTGTTTAACGTGAAACAAATCATACTAATTTGTTATATGTATTGGTTTATTCAGTGACATTTTCATCTTCCTCTTGCCCACTTTTAGTTTTCCAAGATAAAATATTGACATAGAACAGCATATATAGTTGAGGTATATGTTTAAATTTTTTGTACATCATTAAGCTTTTTCTTGTCGATAGCCACTGAGCATTATGCTTTATTGGTAGGAAGATAAAACTCCATTAGCTTGACTTTTAAAAGCTTAAATACATCTTCTTGTAATCCACCTATGAACTCTGATGCCTGTATCCTTTAGATTCTGAGCTATATTTAAGTTCTCTGTATTTACTAATAAAAATCTTTATTTTATTATTTTGAAGAGAAGTAACTTGATTTTTTGAACAATAATGGCCACCATTCTTTAAAATTTAATACGTCGTCATTTGAAACCTCATACACAGTAAAAGGAAGGCCAGACTTTCTGGCACAGGCTATAATTTCATTATACTGAGAAGGCAAGTATATTCGTTCATATTTTCTTATGACCCGTTTTACACATGAAAAAGTTCCGGTCACAGGGTAAAAAACTGTGGCCCCGTATGGGATAGTATTGGAACACATTTTTAAATCTCTCTGTTATTGTAAAACCCATTAGTAATCTTGTTAACGTATGATTTCTATTTTGCCCTCCGCAAGCATCGCTAAATAAGTGAAGCTCTGTAACAGATTCAGGCAAAAATGTGGTTATATAGTGACTCAGAAAACTACATACCTCATCAGGCCCTTTGTTGCCTATTCCCTCATGATAAGTGTAGAAGACAGAAGTATTATCTGATATATTATGAATACAAAATACATACATCCAAAGCTTTCTTAAATAGAACATCTCTTGCACTGGAAGAAATGGTAGAGGCAAGTTCTGCATATAGTCGAACACTAACCCTGTCATGCTTTTATCTTCTTTACACATATTCGTAATTTCTTGCAATTTATTGTAGAATTTGTTTGTTCTTCTTTTATGGATTAGCATTTCAGCTACAGCTACCCTTTTTGCGTTATCATTAAGGAAAGGCGACTTTATCTTACTATTTAACTCCTCACATGTGCCGCATACATCCACTTGAGGTCGACCAAAACGGTATCCATAGTTTTGTCGGAAATGTTTCAAATAGTATTCATATTTGATAATATTTTTCAAATCAGGATATTTCTCCAGGAAAAGTTCGTACATCTTTTGGACGGTTAGAGTACTGTCAAGATATGTAATTGGAACTGCTTTGTAGTGCGATATTTTCCTTGGGAATTCTTGTATGTGGGAGTCTATTTTGACAACAACCTGAGGGTCTATAATATTTCCCCGATTTGCATGTTTGCCTCGCTTATCAATAGGAGGTTTGTTCTCAGCAACTAAGGTTGACAACCTAAAAACAGCCTTGTTTGAAACGCCATGCAGGCTGAGAAATGCCTTCCTACATATTTTAACTCTCTCAGTGTTTTTTCAATGCGAAATACCTGAATGTAGAAGTCTGTTTCTTTACACTATCTTCTTTAGCTGATTTACATTTTATATTGGAACGTTCAATTAACCCCATTAAATATGTATCCTGCTCATGTTTGGATTCTCTGGAATATATATTTAATATGATGTTATCTTTCTCTTCAGTAGTAAATTTGGAAGTACAAAGATCTCTACATTCACAGTCTGGTCCTGTAGCTTTAGCTGGTATCAAAACCCCTTTGGCGTTGAAATATTCCCTACCTGCCAGTTTAGCTATCTTTATTTTCTCTTTCTTATGATTATGTTTATTTACAACACCCTTTTTCCTCTTAGGTTGAGGTGCTTCATCATCGAATGAATTCATTTTGTAAATATTAATGAAACCGTATTTGTTTTAATTAAATCAGTTCAGTTTCTAGCCTAACCTAACAAACTGTTCGGTTTAAGTTCATTTATGACACTAATTGTACACCATTTAAGACACTACATTATGCAGCCAATAAAAGTTACGATATTTACATTAAATAACACTATCACGTAACCAAACGTTAAATAGCTTCTAACGTAACCAAAAAAAGTTGCACCGCTGTATTGCTTCAAACAACAACAAAGTAAAGCTGGCTGAGGGAATGTTGGTAGCTACCACTAGCGCTGCGTTGAGTGGAAAAAGGAAACAACGAGTTATTCCCTTTTTCCACTCATCGCGGAACAAACATAACAAATATACGGATATAGAAGCATAGTTACATTTCCTTTTTCCACTCAGTAAATAAAGCTATCTTTAAGGAACAAAATGGCTATCTCACATTATTTTCCTAAAAAAATCGAGTTATTCCCTTACCGGTTCAATTTAGGTTTGAATAATGTTTGCCTATGAGAGGAAATCCTGTTACTCTGAAAGTATAAGATCGAAAAGCACATTTTGATATAAATCGGCTATTTGTAATCTTAGGGAACTTGATATAATCTTATCAAATGAGTGTCACTCGAATTCTAAAACAGGCGTACAAGGCATCCTTTAAGTTCACCCCAAATTGCCGGATAAGGTGTAAGTTTAAATTTATTATTGGATTTTCGTGAAATAATGATTCGAGTAGTTCCAACAACGTGTCAAACGTGTCAATCTATCGAGCAAGGGTTTATATCCGTTATCAAACACTTGCGATAGAGGATTTTTCTCGGCTTTAGTTGTTTAGGATGATAATAGATCTCTCACTTAGAGCTAAATTATAATATAAATTAGGAATTTTACAGATAAATATAGTATTGCACCCTTGAATGGATGAACATTAGGCACTTAATATAACTTTACATAAGGCACTCAAAATATCATTTACAAGCTAAATATCTATTCAATATATAAAATATAACTCCAATTCAGACATTCTGGCAACATTGTAGCATATTACCTAACGTTATACTTGGTTATACATTCTTATTTTTGCAATCCGTATTTAAATGACACCCAAATAAGTCGTAAATGAAATAATAGTCATTATAAGATATCAGTTTTAAATCAAAATATGTAAGTCCAAAAGTCTCTACTGAAGCTTAATGAGAATATCAAAAGTCCGTAGCTCTACAGATGGTAATAAAAAAATAGTTCTTTGCACCTTCACCAGTATAGCGATAGTCACTAAGTAACATAAATATTAATTTTGGCCTTAAAGTCTACTTTTCCATTATAATTCTTTCTGTTGTAATAATAACAATATTTATTATATTTCAAACTTTTATTAATATGAGTAATTGATGTTTCTCTTGTACTATAATGATTTCAGTTGCATAAATTAACACTGAAAATTATTCTATAAATCAAACGTTCCTTCAAAAAAAACACAATTTTTAAACATAATTATTGTTAATAAAATGTGTTTTTAAGCCTATAGACGGGGGTGTAGTAAGGGGAATGAATATTAGTTCTTAAAGAAATTATTAATCAATAAATAAACTGTGCTTGCGTGAATAATAGTTTTTTTTAACTGTTTTAGTCTTGAGAGTTGTACTTTTGGATTAGTAGAAAATGGAAGTTGGTGAGCCTTGAAACATTTTTATAGTGTATGTAGTTTTGATACAAATTAAAAATCTTTTATTTATTAAACACTATTCTCAATGTAAGTGGCATGTAAATGTGCAGAATGTAAATGTTGGTAGGCATTCGTAAACCTTTCGTAACGAAAAATAATTAATTATTATTCAAAGATATCAAATGCTTATAAGCTTAATTAAAACATCGATCTAGTATCTTTCCATTTTATTGTTATTCTTATAAATATTAGGCAGTATGTTGTGGTTTAAAACGACAAGAGCACTAGCAAATCTAGAAAACATCTTATTGCCTAGATATTTCTATACCTCTGAACGCATAATGAGTGTAAAAACATTGAGGTCGTAGCTCATCATATATATTATGAGGTACCTAACAATCTAGATGTTTACCTAGCAATTTATTCAGAATTATTTTGATCAGTGAATACCAATAACAGACTTCGATGATTTTTTTAAAGATTCTGTGCTCATTAATACAATATAGCTGTTTTTTTGTACAATATAAATACGTAAAAACCACATTATATTACGATTTGAAGGCACTGAGAATAAACGTACACACATGTGGTAGATTTGTATATTTTCAAAAATTTAATAAGGTATTTAACACAACTTTGTAAACACATGCGCATTGCCATGGTTGTTTTGGTTTTGTGAAGGAAACAGGATTTTTCCGGACAGTTCATTGACAAACCAAATCAGTAACGCTACGTTTCGAGACCACATTGCAGATCTGGAAACATAGTTTTACTGATTTATTTATCAATGAAAGATGGAAAATATTCGAAAAAAATACTGTATGATTCTTTTTCAACAACCCACAATGTTTATAAACTTTAGTCTCGAGTTCAAATATCACACAATTCACAACTCACATATTCACAATTTTGTCCATTGAATTGAAATGTATAACAATATTTAATTATATGCTTAAATATTTAATTATATGCACCTGCCAAGTGCGGCGATGGACTGTCACAAAACTAATATCGTGCATACATAAGAAATGTTTAAACTCCAGACAAGAAGACTTGAAATGAACCCAGGCGATGGTATTGCACAGAAGTTAGTAGAACAATATCATGTTACATCTGCACAACCGAAAATAGAACACTAAGTTGTGAATTTAAATCTAAATCCTCAGAAACGTAGTGTTATACATTTTAAAACGTATAAAGGTGGAAAATGATTATTTTAAACACGTGACGGCATTGTAAATGTACCGTTGGTAACAAAGCAAAAAATAATAAATGTAAATTATTAAAACCAGATTAAACCAAAACTATCAATGACAAGTATACAGGGCGTAAGAAAGTTCACCACGGGCTTGATAAGTCCAGAACTATTACAGCTAAAGCAATAAAACTTGGCACATCATTATTTTACCTAGATATCTACTTCTACAATTATTTTGTTATGTAAGAGGGAATCGCCCGCAAGGAGTTAGAAGGAAATCTTTACTTATATCATAGAACTTAAAATTAAAGGTCTCTTTTAATTAATAGAGTACAATGCCGCAAATTTTACCAAAAAAAGGTACATTCTTTTAAATAATATCGCTGGTTTTAAGTTTGAAACAATTAAAATGTGCGTCCTGTTTTGGGTGGTTGAATATTCATGTCTTTGCTCTAGTTATAAAAGTCAAACTTAGTAAATGAATACTACTGGACTTATGAAATATTTTTCAAGGTAGTTATTGACTCCTCATATACAATGCAGATGGTCTATAAGGAGTATGTCAGATTTTAATGTAAGCATATCCCAATATGTACATTAACTTAAATTTGTGCTGTAGATTAAAGACAACATATTAAAGTAGCAACACACGTGTACTGATACACGAAGGAAAGCATGAAGTAAACATTAGTCATCCATTAAAAGTACTTTTTGATGTTTGAGAGGAGACTATGACTAGCGGATGTAATGATGTCCATCAGTGCAAAAGACACAAATTTGGCTGCACTGCACTCTACATTCAGAACCATTACACTTTTTGCTTTGCAATCTTAATTGAATTACTTCTGCCTCAACTCTGTCCCAGTTTGTTCACTGTTACATAATCTCTTTGTTAACTCGTAATAATAATATAGCTATAAACTTCTGAACTGTAAAACATAATTTGTATTACATGGGTTTAATGTATAAAAATATTTTTATCATACTTACGTTTTACACATCACTATTTTTATAAACGGCCTGTACTGACAATACTCACATATATGTTATAATAAGTAAGTGTTTTTCGTTTTATTTTACAAACCATGTAAAATTGAAATAATGTAATAATGAATATTTATTCCTCAATATCATACATGTATACAAACAAGAGTACAGAACTTGGAATAGGCCTTGCCACAATTGCCAGTATGTGTGGCTTGGCGTCTAATATACAAACAAAAATAACATATCTGATATACTTGAATGAGTCTAGTCCGTCTTGATGCTTACAACTAAACAAACAGCTCACTGCAGCGCGCACGGCTTATCACTGCTGATAAACAAACAAAAGAGTACTTCTTATTGTTAGGACTAAATCTATTACATAAACTCCTTCTTCCTTCCTCACTTATAGCGTTACTGACATTCGATTTCAAAGAAATGGTGAATACAGTCTAGCATTAGTATCGTTTTAAATAAAAACATTATTCATGAAACTCAGATCGCTTTTAGTAAATAGCCAAGCTTTTAGCTTAGTAAAAAACTCATTCCATTTTGAAATTTCCTTAATATCCATTGGTAATTTATTAAAATATTTTGGTCCTAAATAGAGATACGACTGTCTAAAAATTTATTTGTTTACTTTAGGCGTTTTAAAAAGTCTTTTGTTGATGCTTCTTGTACCATGAAATATCTGTACTGATCCCCTGTTACCACTTAATATATAAAACAGTTTCAAAGTTTTGAAAACAAATAAATGCTGTATTGGTAAAATATTTTGATTAATATACAATGGGAAGCTGCTATCCCTGTATCCTTTTTTGTTAATAATTCTAATAAATTTGTTTTGGGTCGTTCTGATGCTATTAATTAAAAATTTAAACGCCCCACCCCAGAAGGTGATACCGTACTGAAGACGAGACTGAATCAGACCATAATATAGCGTACATAGCAACTTTGTACCACAGGAATTTTTTAAATAATAAAACTTCTAAGGTTAAATTTTAAATTATTATAAATGGTCATTACTTGTTTTTTCCACGACATACGTTCATCAAGAATTACCCCTAGATATTTGAATTCCTTAACTTTAATAATTTCTTCACAAGTACAAATAATTGAATTTTTACATTTTGAAGAGTTGAAATCTAAATGGTTTATCGAAAGCAAAAATCTACACTGTCAAAATTTTATATATTTAGTTTTTTTTTACATTAACAACCATTTTGTTAGAATCACACCATTTCCTCAACTGTTTCATGTCATTACAGATTTCACCGTATATTATATTTTGTCTTTGTTAGAATAAATGTACCCCAAATCATCGGCAAAAGCATAAATTTCTCCAAAAATTGAATGTTTAACAAATCGTTTATAAATATCAAAAATAGATTTGCTGACAAAACACACCCCTGAGGAACACCACTTTGCACTACTAAAAAACTACTAAGTTCATTACCGACTTTTACTTGCTGGATTCTACCTTTTAAAAAACTGCTAAATCAATTTAACGCTACTCCCCTAATTCCTAAGGATTCCTTTTTTAGTAACAACACATCATGATCTACGAGATCAAAGGCTTTCTTGAAATCTATGAAAAGGGCAGACGTTTTACACTTATTGTTCATGCTTAGATGTATTTTATTTACAAAACCCATCAACGCGTCTTCCGTGGATTTGCCTTTTGTAAACCCAAATTGATTTTGATTTTGAAAATTAAAAACTAGCAAGGTAACTTATTAATCTTTTTTTCATGCATTTCTCAAGAATCTTGGAAAATACCGAAACTAAGCTTATAGGACGTATATTATCTATTTTGAACGAATTAGGCGTTTTGAATAATGGAACAACAATACTTTCTTTTTAATATTTCCGGGAACACTCCAAGTCTAAAACTTAGATTTATTAATTTACTAATTGGAACAACGACGTTTGCAGCAATTTGTTTAATTACATGCACTGATATGTTATCGAATCCAGTTGATTTCTTATTTTTTAGACCATTAATAATGCTTAGAATCTCGTATGGATCGGTTTTATCGATGAAGAACGAATCTCTCCGTGTGGAAGAAGGTTTCCATAAACTGATATGAGAAATATCATCATTTTGTGATAACCTAACAAGAAATGAATTTAAATTTTCTGAAATTAATTTTGGGTCTTCTTCGAGATTTCCATCTTCAAGAATGATTTTGTTTTATTCCATTTTTAACTACGTTACCAGTTATACTATTTACTATTTTCCATTGCTGGCTTACGTTTTCCGTTACAATTTTGAATTAGATATTCATAATACACAATTTTGGCTTTGTCAATATCACTTTTTAATTTATTACTAAACCTGTTAAAATAATCCTTGAAATTTTCATCATAAGGCCTTTTTTTGAACATACCATACAGTCTTTTCCTTTTGTTTAATCTGTTTAAAATGTTACTATTAATCCAAGGACTGATAAGTTTTTGCTTTACTTAACCTACCAACAATCATTCTTTCCTCTTTATTACTGTCTAATATACCATTCAAAATATTAAAGAAATTTTCAAAAGATATGTTTACATTAGCTTCGTCAATTATACTATTCCAGTCTGTATATTTTAATTCTTGATTGATCATATTAAAATTAAAAACAGTTTTTGTAAATGCAGTTTTTGAAACATTAGAGTTGATTGTTAGCTTCATTTTTAGAGCTAAAGAACAATGGTCAGTTAACCCAAGATCGAAAATTGCTGTCTCAAACATATTAAAATTCTTAAAATTTAGAAAAATGTGATCGATGCAGGTGGAAGAGGTTTTTACATATTCTGGTCGGAGAATTAATTACTGATACATAACCCATGTTACTTAATAAGCTAGTATATCTTAATGAATCAGGTGATTGTTTTAAAATATCTATATTTCCATCCCCTACGTAAACAGTATTTAACTTTAAAAGAGTTAATTGCGATTCCAGCTCTTCTACAAAAGAACTTACTGTACAGGATTGTAGTCTATAAAAAGCAAAAATATGACATCGAGTTCTGTTGTATTTAAGCTCGAACAAAACACAATCAGCCGTTATTCATGTCAATTTCCACCTCTTGAACTGATAGCTCTTCGTCATAATAACGTACAACGCCTCCAGATCTGTACTGATTATTGCATTTGCCAATTATATTATAACCAGGTATTTTGTAAAAACTTAATTCTTCGCTGAGGATCCATACTTCACTTAAAATTATTAAACTAATTTTTTGTTTTGCATTATTGAGTTCTGCTAGAAAACTATTGAAATTTTGTCTGAAACTTCGAATATTTAAATGAATTATTGAGATAGAGCCATCAGCGTCCGGAGAGGATGGTGAGAAAAATGCATCATTGACAGAATTTAAATATTGTAAATCCAATTAAAATAAAATCAAAGCCACATGTTTGCTCACTGATTACAATTTTAGCTGTATTTTTCCACTTCATCAAGGCTAGTGATTTTGAAGCATTTCTCCCCATCATCCCTCCTGAGATAGAACTTGCCATCCTTAAACCAGACATACTTGACATTGCACTGCTTGCTTTTTTCCTTGAGTTGAGCCAAGAAGATCTTGTTGTCCGGTGACAGATGTTCATTGATTACACCCTGGTGTCCGGAAAGGCGTTGTTCACTCTGCGGGCTGATAGGTCCTTGTTCTTCTTGTAGTTGGTGATCCAGACATCTCTCTGCATCTTGGTCTGGAACTGGACGACCATGGGTGGAGCTCGACCTTGCTTGTAGCTGGGAACTCGATGTGCAGCCATCACCTGGGTGTCATGAAGCTCGACTCCTATGGCAGTGCCGATGTCACGCAAGATCTTCATAGTGTCCTCGTTCCGAGTTTCAGGGATGCCGCTGATCTCCAGATTGGTTCTTCTAGAGTATTGCTCCAGCTCTCTGACTTTACTTTTGAGCTCATTGACTGTCTCGCCCAACTTCAAGTTTGCTTCAGTTAACTTCTGGTTTTGTTTCATAATCTCGGCATAATCCAGCTGGACTTTTTTAAGCGTCTGGTTTGCTATGTCAATATTTGCTGACAGGAACTCAACCGACTTAGTAAGCTCCTGCATCTGGTTTGGATGAGACTTAAACTCCTGAAACATTTCTCTTTTGAATGCCTCCATGGTAGACACAAGAAACTCCTTTGTAATACATGTCGAACTAGATGACTTACTGCTTACTGAAGATTGTTTTTTAGATTTAACAACACATTCCTCACATTTCCAATCCTTATGACCGGTACGAGTTTTGATTTTATCTTTGATACAGTCTATATGAAATATACGTTCACAACCACCAACACACTTCACAGGATTGGAATCCTCCTCAATACAGTTGCCGCACTCGCCACAGTTAGCCATAGTTACCAAGAAATAATTAAAGTAGACGAAATATTCAGGCTAATACGCGCACACAACGCCACTGTAGACACACGAGTGTAGCTGTGTGACCTTGACTGCGGGGCACACAGAGCAGTGCTGTTATCAGTCCGACTGCCGGACTACGACTATAATATAAATTGCAAAGAATATAAATTGCAAATTTATATTCTTTTACTTTTTCCTTACAATTTTTATGTAGGTTAATTCCATAATATACACATTTAATTAAATTGTCTTATAAACTTACAACTTCCATCACAATTGAAATACAGGATTACGACGATAAACTATATTTATGTATAGGGTAGATTAACTAAATTTTGTTTTGCAATTAAAACTATGAACCGTAAAATTTTAAACTATTGCCGCTCTTATTGTAGTCCTGACGTGAAGACAGGAAAATCTTAAGATAACAAAGGAGGGTTACGATGGTACCCTCATGAGGGTCATGTCACTCCTTAGAGTTCGACTAAACGTTTATGAACATTTTTATATCGGTCTTACGGTTAACCACGGAGAATACGAGAAATCACAGAGCAAATAAATGTATGAACACACTTAATAAGAGATAACCCATAGGAGATGGGATTTAGCCTCAGTGAACCCTGTTACGAAATATATACCACACTCACTGCTATCTTTGTACATATGAAGCACGGAATAATACGCAATATATAAAAGAAGCATGATCCTTTACAATTTTTATAATGTTACGACTTTAAAATAAGGAAACTATAACTAAACAAGTCTTTATGTTTTGTATTTTGCAAGTTGAGAGATCCATCTTATATCTTTCAATGGTTATGTTGCTGTAATTATTTTTACTACATTTAATAATATCTCATTTTATAGTGAGAATTAATCTTGTACATCTTAAACAAGAAAACATGTTTTCAATCATCAGCTTTTTACTAAATAAAACATTCTTTTTTAATCATACCTCAATTTCAGTATTGAATCATTGTGTGTTTTATAAAACTTTCTTTTAACATTATACACATCTAACATAAATCAAAATAAAAATGAATTAGGACTAACGTATCAGATGTTTCGATTCTTTAAAAGTGTTGGTTGGCGTTCTGAAAGAAATTTTTAACAAATTAAATGCACCGTTCATTTAAACAATACAATTTTTAAAAAGAAAGAAATCCATTTGAATTCATTTGCCACAAGCTCCTTTAACTATGAGGTCAGATGTGACGGGACCAATATCTTCAGTGTTAGCGATGGCGTGTGCGTGAGTTTTGCTGGCCAGATAAGCTAGGGAAAAGTATATGGGGTTAGTGACTTTTTTAATATGGACCATTAGCAGAATATATAATAACACGATGAAAATGCACCTGAAGATAAGATTTTGAAATATAGTTACAGTATAAAAGATCATTTTGGGTATATTATGTATCTAATTTGTTTATTATGAATAACCTGATGATGATATATTATGATGATGGGTACTATCAATAGTAGATTAAAGACTTAACCTGAGTAAAAGATTCTAGATAAGAGTGTCGGGAACATGTTTTACTGTAATACATAATAAATATATAGTTGTATTTTGTGTATAATTAAACGAGTTTATATAATTAAAAGAATAAATAAAAATTAATAAAAATTGTATATTTACGAGTGTTATAGTGATCATTTCCGTGTAATAATGTGTATGGCGAATGACTTTTGTTAGTACTAGGTTTCTGTTTCTAACATAATCCTTAACATAGTGCGTCGTATTATATATCATGTTTTGTTAGCGATATAGTGGCTGAGGTCCTTGATACTAGAATTATGGCCACAGAAACATTTCTTTGAGTTTGAAGAAACGTCGCCTTTATCCCGGCTCGACGTTGAAATTAGTAGACATTCAGTATTTTATTTACACTAGTGTTGGAGTTTCCTGAGTGAGTTAATTTACCAAATGCAAAGGTTGAATCGTATAGAAATAACCTATTATTAATTATAGCTTTAAAATTTCATTCCTGAAGAGCCAATCTTAATATATATATATATATATATTTATATAATTATTTTACGGCAAGTGAGAGATCCGGGTTCGAGTCCCGGTGGAGCAAGTACTTTTTGCGATTCAATATTTATTGAAATTATATATATATATATATATATATATATATATATATATATATATATATATATATATAAAATGTTTTAGTTAAAAATACTAATGATTTTTATTGTTAAACTCTCTCCCAAATTAACCCAACCTTTACCAAAGAATTTAATGCTAGCCACAATTGATGTCACATCACTATACACCAACATCCCACATGATGAAGGCTTAAACGCAACTAAACATTTCCTTGATACCCAGATCCGCACATTCAAAGCCCTCTACTTCTTTCCTTTTAACACTAATAGAGTTTATCCTAACAATGAACTGTTTTAAATTCAAAGATGATTTCTATTTACAAATAAAAGGTACAGCCATGGGAACACGAATGGCACCCTCTTATGCAAATCTTTTTATGGGCTTCTTTGAACAAAATTTCTTAAATACCCAATATAAACTTCCTCTGATCTGGTATCGTTACAAAGATGACATTTTCCTGATATGGCAACATGGTGAAGATCTACTTAAAGATTTTCTATATTCCCTAAACAACTTTTCAACATTAAATTTCACTTGGAAATATTCTCACACAATCATCACCTTTCCTAGATGTTGATGTGTTTTTAGAAGAAGGCTTTTCTTAAAACAAAAATTCACGTTAAAGATACCAACACTATGAATTACTTAAATTATACTAGTTGCCATCCTACACATGTAAAAAAAAAAGTATTCCAAAAAGTTTAGCCATTCGAGCAAAGAATTTATGTAGCAAAGAGTCTGATTTCACAAATTATATTAACAAATTAACAAACACATTCAAAAATTTAAATTATCCCGACAAACTTGTAAAAAATCAAATTAATAGGACAAAAAAATTTGTAATTACAACAAATCTTTTCCCTGTAAATGAACCTAAATTTATTACCAAATTCTACCCCGGACTTAACAAAATAAACCCTATAAATAAAACTGCTTTCCATATTCTACGGTCATCATCGGAAACTAAAGATATATTTTCCAAAACCACCTAGGGTCATCTTTAGAAGGCCGTCCAAATCTTAAAAATATGCTAGTCCAAACCAATCTTAAACACGAAAATCGAGAGAAAAATTCTTAACGGTTGTAAAACCTTAAGAACCACGTTGTGGTACGTGCAAAATTATGTCCTCTAATCAAAATTTTAGTAGTTAACATAACCAATAAAAACGTATCCAATTAAAGGAACAATTGATTGTAAATTCAAGTAATATAATATATCAGCTAAATTGTAATTTTTTGTAATAAACAATATATTGGCCAAACCTCTAACCCTCTCCGTATCAGAATGACAGGTCAGCGTTACAGTATTGTTCAATGGAGATGACAAGCCCCTCGCTGTACATTCCAGGGAACATAATCAGGACAAAATTGAAAAACTGTTACAAACTAAAAGGCATCAATAATGTTCCATTGCATGCCAACGAAAATTTAAATAGGTTTAATTTGAGAAGGAGCGAAACTGGCTCACCAAACTTGTTTTAAGGTCAAAATTTCCTTTAGGTTTTGAACATTCGTTAAATTTTAAAATTTTTTACTCTATTGGTGTTTATGATGAAACATCAGCTGTGAGGTTATTTTCCCCTGTTTTATATTCTATTTAAGTTTCTTTTTCTTGTTTTCTATTTTTTTTGTTTTGATTATTTGATTTTGTAAATATTTATACACTTTTTGTTATCTGAAGAAGTATGCTGACATACGAAAAATTCATAAAAAGAGTTTACCAATATTTGGTTTTTTTATTTTCACATGAAGAGAATACATATTATATATATATATATATATATATATATATATATATATATATATATATATATATATATATATATATATTTCTAACTCGATTACATCACGTAGGACTTGAATTAAATTGGGAAACTGTTTAGGTTCCATGCTTTCTTTCAGTTAGGGCAAATAAAAATACATACGCAAAACAATACTAATAACTAATTAGTATTATTTGCCTGTTTAATAATATTTTACAAACTAAATCAACTTTGTAATAAACAATAAAAACAATCCTTTTTCCTTCACAATAAGAAATAGTTAAAAAAAAAATTTACTAGAATTAGCACCAACTTTACACTAAAATTTAATTATTAAAATAGTTTACTTTATCTAACTAACCTTTCTTAATTAATTTATATTACGAAGTAAACTAAATGTTATTATTAATAGTAATAATAATATATAGCAGTAATAATTTTATTCTAAATAACCATTAAATATCTAAAAAAATTGAATCTTCCTACTCCCTGATATATTTAGATTACATTTTTATTTTAAATACAGTGTTCTAGGATTACAATATATTAGTAACTTTGTGAAATAAAAATATCGACGTGTTTAAAACTCTAGAGCAGTTTAAGCCAATCTGTGATATAATGTAGTTGAATAGCTGTTCTCACGTAACCTCTGGGAGGAAAACGGTTGATATAATTCAATCAACCGTTTTAAACTGGGCAGCAGTTTCATTCATTTAAAGCAAAACAACTGGTTGGAAAAATTAAATTGATTTAAATCAGGTGTCCCTTCAGTTAAATGAAATTAGTTTTTTCCTATCGCCTGTTCGGCAGTAATGCGGGGCTGAGAATAAGATTTTCTTGGTGTCTGAAGTCAGTTCGGGCCTTATATTTTGGCTGTTTTTAAGATAATCACGACTAACTATGATCCTCGCAGCCAACTATGTGGACTTCAAGAGATAAAAAAATTGTATTTATCTTTGGAGAAACTTTGAGCGGCTAGGAAATTAACATATTTCTATCACGTGTATGGATAGGGTGAACTAAAGTAAGGTCATTGTTGCTGCAAGGATTTAGTGCGAATGAAATACTTTTTAATTATCAAATGATAATGTTTAAATATTTATTCGAAGTAAACAAGTTTCCTTTTGGATTTCTTACAATTGGTCAGGAAAAGTGTGTTTTGAAATTTATGTATCTCGATTTCATATATATTTTAACACGGAATGGTTAAAATTAAATCAAAACATGATTACCTGTTTAAGGGTTAGTCTTCTTTCCTTTTTATGTTTTTAGGTTTTCTAAAAAATATGATTTATCTTTTATAACAATAATACTTTTAAAACAATGTAAAATTGATTAAATGTACGGTGGACTAGTAATAATGTACTAGATTTTGTTGCTTAGATGTTTTTAACAGTTGAATTTGATCTACAGCGATCTAGAAAATAATAAAAAATTATTCATATGTTTTGGGTAATCGTGTTTAAAAAGGTATTCTAAATCAATTAAATTATTATCGTGAGACTAAATACATTTTACATGCTATGAGAATGAAAAAACAGATTGATCTAGGTTACACAGTCTGTCTGAGTTATCTTACAAGTCTTTTGTCATCTGTCAACTGGAATTTAGACGTTAATGTTACTTCAAGCTAGACTCTTACCAATCTTAGTAGTAAGTACAAAGGACGTGAATTCTTTTTAAATTACGCTCATCCTTAGACTATATAAATCCCAATCTTCTCATAATAGCTATATTCCTTTATTTGACATTACATTATTATGAATATTCTTTAGGTAATAAGTTTTGCAGCCTAACACCTTCCTTTAATTTTAGTAGCAGTGCGTCATATGTTTTAGTGTGCAATTCTTTTTAAATATCTATGTCCGACTAACTGCAAAGTTTATATAACTATACCTACCAGTCTAACTAAAAATTATACTGTTAATCCTATTACATGACAACCTGAATCTGAAATTACCACAAACATTAAAAACACAAATCATTAAGGTCTATTCACACACAATCAGTTCCCGGCGCGTTACAGGTCAGTCACATCAGTCACGTCACAGTCAAAAAAATGTATTCTTTAATGGATTTTCTGTTGCGCTATCTACACTCATCCGGCTCAGTTCCGGCGCAGGTCCGTCAGTCGCTCTGCCGGCGTCCGTCAGTCATTTTCAGATTTCTTGCCACCAATATTTTTGGATTGTTCGGACGCCTGACGGTCGCATGACGGATGTGTTTGCTATTAGGATTGCGTTTTTATATAAAAGTTGTATTTCTGTGTTGAGTTTATATTTTAAAGACTGTTTGTTACGATCATAACGATCATCAAATGGTCAACCTAAAATATTTAAAGAACTTTAGTTTCATCGTCCATTAGTCCCTTAAATAACGTGATGAACTCTCCCTGACTTTCCCTCTTCTTCCATAAATCATGAACCCATATCCTTCGCTTTTTTCTCTTATTTTCAATCTCTTCGTTATCTAAGGCTATCGCTATTGCAGCTAACTCTTCTATAGTAAAATCAGCCATTGAGGTAATTTATATATTATCCAATTTAATTCACTCATGATAAAATAAGCTTGACTGTAAGATCACTGTATAAAGTGACTGACGACTGACTGAAGCCAACTGACGGACAGTTAACTGACGAATTCCGGACGGAAACTGTGACTGAACTGAGACTAAACTGTGACGGAACTGTGACTCAACTGATGTGTGTGAATAGACCTGTACATCAAAACTTATATGTTTATCGCTTTAAAAATTTAAACTTGACGGAGAACATTGTAGAATAAATGCACAAAATACCTACTAATTGTCGTAAATATATACTTGTTTTTTTATCTTTGTTTGTTTGGCCCTCTAGACACAAAATAATTAAACAGCTACAAGTTGAGCTACCAGCTACGTTCGAAATGAAATGTAAAGTTAAAACTTGTTCTTTTCATACAAATTCATACAAAGTTTGAAAACTGAATACTGTGCTCTTTGTGAGGCAGTCTCTACTACTGTTTTGTTAAATTTTAAATATAATTCTAAATACAACATGAGAGGAGCAGGGCCCTTCCTTGACGCAAGAATTATTTCACTGACAAAATGTTTATTGAAAGTAACTCATGTTGTTAGTTGAATCGTGTCAGCATACGTTCCAAGGAGTCAGCAAGCAGGTGTCAGGTGGACATTGCACAACCTCACTTGACGACGGCGCTGTACCTAAAAAGCCTACGTTAAACGCTATGGTTCATCTCTCTGAATGGCTCCCTTAGAACAAGGTGCAATGTTTTCTGAAGCATACAGTGGAGTATCAGACGAACCTAGTATGGAGTAACGCATGACTACGTGTCGTAACAGGCTTTGCTGAGGTTACAAGCAAAACAAAATCTATAGCTAATTTCATTTCTGAATGTCCTGCGGATAGATAGATGGACACTCATTCATCCAAAAAAGAGGTCAACACGCAAAACAATGCATCATCGAACTCATTCTTTTAGAAACTATGTTTTATGCCATGCTTAAATCTAAACATTCAATGTTTTTTTTAAAATATCCTAACACATATTCACACTTCACTGTTCATTAAATTAGGGTTCACACCATGGTCAATATGCATGATTTATGTATTGTGGTAATTGGAGACTGCATATGTTAATTAGTAATATAGTTAAATCTGTTATTGGTGTGAGTTCGTTTACAAATATATTTTTTTCTAAGTTATTTCTCGCTGCCATCCATGTTTTACTGATAAAACTGATTCTAAACTATTCACTAACCCCTCGGCCAAATTTCATGGAGTACATGTATTATTATATTACTCAGTATACCTCTAGTCAGTCTACAGATCAGTTCGTTTTCGAGATATCGTCGCGAACAGACAGACAGACAGACACATAAAACGAAAAGACAGCCATAAATACATTTTTTTCAGCCCCACGAAATGGTAGGATTCATTAAGTTTCATCTGTGTTTGAAAATTGTTAGCTAGATATCTTCTGAATTTTAATATTTACAATCTAAGAATAAGATAATGTAGAGTTTACCCTATTGCTACGATCAAGATAATGTGTTAAAAGGTGTGTATTTATTTTCCATAGTAATTTACTACGGTTCGTTTTTGTGCCATACGTGATTTTGCCTACGGTACATACGGTAAAAATCGATTTACACGCAAATAGTTTCTGAAATAACTAAACATATAAAAAGTTGATAATCCTAGTAATGTTATAAATGTGAAAGTAAATGTGGAGGCAAAAGCACTTTCAAATTTATAAAAATTGCTAGGATTATCAACTTTTTATGTTTAGTTATTTCAGAACTAGTAACCAACATATCCTTAACAATTTGTTTAATCTAGTACAAATTTACTTTGGAATACGAATATTTTAATGGCCTCCAAACACTGGTTTTATCGTTGAGAAACTCCTGAAGGGTTTTTATTACCACTTAACCTCCAGGACTCCCAGATCCCGCGGGACGTAAATCCTGTTAACGACCTTGGCGATGTAATCTGTAGATCTTGTCTCCTTGATAAATAGTTCAATTTTCATTGCTCTAAGGTACCACGTTTTATGATACTCTGCAGTTAAACAAATATTACAATGCTGCCATGAATAAACAAATATTATAAATGTAGTTTAAAAGGTTTCTACAGTTTGCTAATTAACTTTATTAATAAAAAATGTTAATAATTGTACACATCTACCATATTAAAGTCTCATATAAAACCTAAAATATAACAAACTTTTAGTTATTTTTTGCAAAATAAAACATTAAAATTTAATTAATTTTATTATATTTTTTGTACAGTACTCTACTGTTCGAGAACAGAGTATCTACATTTATTCATAGCCTATTAAGTAACTATGTAAAAATCTTTTTTTAAACAATTTAAACAATTAAGTTCATCACTTTACAATCCATTTCGTACTAAATATAGTCCATTTTTGGTTTTATTGATGGACAAAGCCTTATTTTGCATGCACAAGTTGAGATGTGGAATTGTATATTAAATTTGATATTCTAAAGAGGCTTAGACGCAAAATTGCTAGCAATAAGAGTACATATCATCTACTATTTGGAGTTTTCTCAGTACCATTATGATTATTTGCCTTAAGCTCTTGTGACCGTCTCCAACCAGTGGAAATTGATAAACTGATGATCATTTGTGGGTTTTCAAGTAAAACTAACTACCACGAATTGTTTACATTATTTAATACGAGTATTAAAATGTAACACCAAATAAGTTTAAATAATTCCTTTGCTTGTTTGTTATTGTATGTTGCATGTGCTTATTATATTTTTCTGAATATATATATACTGAACCAAAATCGTGAATATTACCATAGAAGAACACTAGTCATTTACTATAAGAGAAACTTGGAGTGCTGTTTAGTTCGTGTT
>NW_025783579.1:0-28222 GCF_021130785.1 Homalodisca vitripennis
TTGAAAAAGAAAATTATTGTAATTTTAGCTTTTTACGAATATAGTGAAAACACTTTAGCCAAAATATAAATTAAAAAGGAAACAAAAATATAACATAATCATTAATTTCCCATATTTAATAGTTAATAATACAAGTACTTTGATTATATTAATAAGGCATTAAAAATGTTATGTTTAATGAATATTCAATTTGGTAAGAAAGTTATCAAATACGTCTAAGATTTAATTTAATTTTAATAAATGTACTTCAGTAATAACGGCAGGAATTGTTGCCCATAACAGTTTTGCTACGCACTTCAGTTCTCGTAAATTTATAAGCACTTGAATAGTAATCTTTCATATTATACAATATCTTTGATATATTAAACCCTTCGTACGCTGTAAGCGGAATAATTCCGCCGAGTAAATCTAACTCAAAACGTTTCTAAGCGGAATAGATGGGCGGAATCCCCTGACAACGCAATATATTTAGTTATTTCTACAAATTGCGCCAGAATGCTTGAGAGTGAATATTGGTGATCTAATATTACGCAATGTGAAGCGTGACTCATCAAAACAGCTGGGACCAATCACAACGGAAGCTTTTGTTTGCTTTGTCAGTCCATGCCATCGCCAGTGAGCAAGCTGTACGCTCTAAGCGGAAATACTCGCGCGTGACAGTCAGCTGCCGGCGCCGCTATGTACTGTTTTTTTATTGTTTATAACCTGCTATATTGCTTTAGCTGTCTATTATGCGGGGTTATCCATATTGATAATGTGATAAACTATACATCTATGTAAAACATGTGAGCCAAGCCTGCCCTCCACCCAGATGAGTGTTTTGAGATTTACCACACACAAGTCCCAATATTAGTGTGCCTTTTTTTTTTTTGTACCTTTTTTTTTTTTTTATATTTTTATATTTGTCATGGATTTGTTCCCCTTCATTATCTACTAATGTTGTATAAAATAATATGAATTACTGTTGTGCTAACTTTTGCTACTTTCAGAAATGTTTTTGGCTTTATATATTGCGTGTATATTTACATGTATATGATGTACTCATATGTAAATAAAATAAAAACATTACAAAAACTATCATGTGTTTTTCAGCAGTTGCAAGACCAATAAACCTAAAAAAATATATAACTTTAAAAAATTAAAAAATTTATTATTTTTTTTTTATTGAGCATTAGAGCAATTTTATACAAATTGCTTTCAGCGTACGAAGGGTTAATAAGGCATTACTTGTTTACATGGCAGAATCATGTTATTTTCAATGAATAATCAATTTGGTAAGAATGTTATCAAATCGAGATCTATTTTTCTTTTAAAAAAATGTAGCTCAGTACATAACAGCGAGAGTTGTTGTTGCCATAACGGTTTTGTTTTGCACTTCGGTTCTCATAAATTTATAAGCACTTGATAGCATTATTCGTATCGGGCTATGAAGGGGTCTTACTCTGTTTTACGCCAAATTATTTTCACAACTAGGTAATTTAAGTATGTTAAAAAAGGCAACAGTTGAGAATATCGTGCAGCACAAATATTTCTTTAATATGAAATGCACTTTCCTTACAATTCAACGTAACCATTGTCTATAACACAGTGGCTATATAGAAAAATTTTTTTGGGGGGGGCTAAATACCGGGGGTTGGAAAAAACCCCCTATAAAGGGGGGGCCGGGGGCCTCCCCCAAAATTTTCCCAATTTAAGTCTTAAAAACACAGGTTTAAGGTTTTTTGCATGTATAAACGCTAAAATGGAAAGAATGAAAATCACTTTTTTGGAGAGATTTTTAAGTTTTTTATGGCATTTCCTTCTTTCGAGCATTTCACTTTTTCCATTTTAGCTTTATTATTTTATATAGAAGGCCTGTATCCTTTGTATTTATTTTTTATAAAAATTAAAATTCAAAAATTAAGTGTTGTAGTTTGGTAGTTTTCAGTTGTTAAAAAGAAAATAATAGAGGCTAAAAGTCCCATTTTTAAAATCTTTGGTTTAAAAAATTGTTATACAAAGAAATATATTGTCCTCGATCAAAAAAACAACACACCACAATTTATAAGTTTGAAATAAAAATGTTGACTAATACTTTTTTATTTTTTGCAAATTGAATTGGTTATTTTTTTTTTTTAATTTTACCTTAATGAAATCAGAAATAGTAATTCAGTATGCACACAATTCAAATATTTATATCGTTTAAAAAATAAAATTCAAACAGCCCTTTTCCCAAACTACAATAAAAGTTATTGAGCCCTACTTATAACTGTTCAAGGGAAAAAAATGAAATATAGCTAAATATTCAGAAACACGTTTTTTTGTCCTTTTACAAAACAAAATCCAAATTTCTAGACTTCATGAAAATTGTTTTAAAACTTCCTCTCATTATGGTAATGTCTTTAATAAAAAAGTGCAAGACATTCAACCTGTTTTTTCCGAAGTTGTTTTCTCAGATACGTTTTTAAGTCTTGGAAGATGAAAAGCCCTTCTGCAGAAGCCACTGAAACGGGTTTAAAACCGCTAACAATTTCAAAAATTAAACATTTTGGAAATAGTCTTTATACATTTTTCAAGAGCAAAAAATTGCAGTTTTTGGCAAAACTTTTTTTTCTTCACGGGTTCCTTTTTTTTTCCACATAGAAATTCCTTTACCTCATCTCTGAAAGTTTCTTTTTCATAAAGGCGGGGGGTTCCAGGGATGAAAATTCCGGTTTTAATGCAGTCTAGGAAGAACATTTCTTAGTGAGTCGTTTCTTCCCTGTGGTTTTTAAAAACGTCCTGAAAATGAACGCAAAATCGCAAGGTATGGTTATACACTACACGCCGGGAGTTTCTTCCATTTTGTATAAGGGTATTGGCAGCGATTAGTTTGGCTTGCGACATTCGGGGGGTTTCCTCTTTGATACCTAATTTGTCTTGCTTACTTTTAGCTCACTGAACAAAGCCGGAATGCTCCCTTTTGCTTTCTTCGCCTTTCCTTTATAGTTCCAGTACATTGGAAATTGTTTTGTTGGCTTTAGCAAGATCTATATCTTTCTTTTGGAGCATCTTGAAAGGCGGTAGTCAAAAAAGCAAGTTGTTCAAAAAAAGACAGCAACAAACTGAAAACTTGGTCACGGAGGGAATTAGGTGTGTGCTTTTACAGAACTTCTGCAGTCGATTCTTCTTCAATAGTTATAGAGGGTAATTTAGGGCCCAAAGCTTCTTTAAACTTATAAGAATGGGCGTTGCACCCGGAGTCTCACCAGACATATAAGTTTTTTTTCTTTTCATCTAGGGCGCATTCAGAAATACTTACTTAATACGGGGTCTTTAGCTGACTTGTGAAAGAAATACACACCTCACTGAAACACCCTTACAATTTTCCTTATCAAGGGATTTTTGATGCATCAATAGACATAATTTTTAAGAGAGTAAAGGGGAACAATGTGTGTAATGGCTGAGGTACTTTTTCATCTTAGTTGCTTGTACCCCTCTGAACTGGCCATCAGCAGAAGCCCCATCCAATCCTGACCACGTAAATTGTTAAATAACCCCCAAGAGGGTTTTAGACTTGACATTAAGTATTGGAAAAAACCTTGCCTGTTTACATCATAACGGTAAAAAACCAGAAAATTTCCCTAATTTTAAAACAATTCCTCGCAACATATGGACACGGGAGGGAAAAATTGTTCAATTGGCTAAGTCGTTTCTCATCTGCTAATACTGAATAAAAACAGATTTTCTCACGTTATACAATTTTTTGACTGTATTGGGAACCAAAAATCCTATAATTTCATTTTGGATAACAGAACTTATAAAGTTTTGCCACCACCAGTTTCTAGCTGTGTTTTAAGATTTTGTCCCCCGTAAAAGCCCTGACCTTAAAAAAGGAAAATTACCTCATTTTTAGGCTCTTTAAACCACCTTCCACCACACGATGCCCTTAAGAGCAATTTGTTTCCTTCCACAAAAATCTAATTGTTGGATTATCGGTATAACTTTTTTTGGGTTTTCCTGAACATTCATTTTCTCTGCATTTGTTGATACTGTTTTTTCACACTTTCGTTTTTCCCATGTATAAGGATTTTAAGTCTTCAGCCATTAACATTGCAGTTTTATGATATTGTTTTTTTTCATGTTCAGAAAACCTCCCTAGCTTTCTTAACTTTGTAGTAAGTGGTTTTGATATAATACTCCTAAATCGATGGTTTTCCCCTTTCCCACCTTGTTGTTTGAAAAAAAACACAATATTTAACAGGGCCCCTTCCTTTGCTTCCGAATAAGCTAAACCATTTAAGTCTTCCAACCACTTATTTGAAAACTTCTGTTTTTTTCAATTTTAGGAAAATTCGTAACTACGTTAGGCTTCCAACGTTTCCCCAATAATGAAATTTTCTCTCTTTTGAAGTGAAAAGGAAGTTGAGGAGCATAATGACCAATACATTGATTTTTGTGAACTAACAAAGTGTGATTATCTCGTTTAAGGTTATGTTCAATTTCACCTGTGTGTCCTTGATCTCAACAACGCTGCCATTGATGTAGCACAAGTGGAGGGACTGGGTTATTTCAAACGATGTCTGCCTCGATCTCAGACGAAACCGTTTTTTCTTACAAAAAACTTGAACGAACCTCTGTCTCTTTATTTTAAATGTTTTAATGTACAAATGTACTTCACACGAAAACTGTCAACTAAAAAGTAATCAGATCATGTTTAAATAACGCACAACAAAAAATAACACTGATTAACAGTCACTACAACACAGCACATATCATACAGCACTTAAAATGTCACCCCGGGTGATACGCACTAGAAACAGCAGACAAGGCGGGTAGGGGAATGAGGTCAGTGTGGGGGAGGGTGGGGGGTTTTTAGGAGGGGAGGGTTGCTAGGCACGGGGGGCCCCGGCGAACGTAACGCAAATACCGCCTGGCGCTGGCACTACACGAGCGGCCGACCGCAGTAGGACTCAGGTACCTCGCACTCTTTACAGTTTTCAACCTTATTTGCTTGCTTTTCAAAATATTAGAATTTCACCCTGAAAAAAAAAAAATATTGAATATTGTTAGGTATCATAATGTATTCTTAAAATTCCACTATAAAATAATACTAATTAGTCAAAAATAAAGAAGCAAAAGCTTATTGAAAAATAAAAATAAATTATCGTATATAAGTTATAAATTTTTTTGTGTTTCAAATTTCGGGGGGGGTAGCCCCTGAGCCCCCCCTTATATACCGCCCTTCCATAACCCCAAAGATTTTATAACGGTATGTTTACGAGTGAAAATACGGGGGTAAGAGGGAAGTACCTGTAAACAGAAGCCGCACCACCAGCATTTAGCGTAACAACACATTTAGGGGCAATTTTAAAGCAAAAAACGGTGTGGCTATTAGTTTCAAAAATACAATGTTTATTAATTTTTTTGAAAAAGTCTCATCTAAAAGATTGTCATATCGTATGGTTTAAAAAACAAGTGACTTTTACAGTGACAAGGACAAACTTTTATGTCTGTTGTATTTAAGTTTAGTTTTTATAACATTATTAAACTATAAAAGAATGAAGTATTACCGTGCAAACGGTTTAACGTAAGCAGGGCCGTGTCGATAAATTTGTTGCAATTTCGCACGGGCCCATCCATTCTATTGGTCCCCCCAAATGCAGCCCCTGGTGGTTCCTAGTGTAGACAACTTTACTGATATTTACCATGTTTCGTAATACAATATTGATGTAACGGTACAGATGGTACAGTGACATCAGCCCCAGGCGATTCCCCACCGCCATTGACCACACGACGCTGGACTTTGCCCCAGGCACTGCCACCCTTCCATCACCCTCAATGTTTCCCCTACAGCCGGCCACTGCCACAGGTATATCAAAATAAAAAAAATTGTATTGTGATCTCACTAAAATGTATTGACAAAGTCATAGTTTAGTAAAATAGCTAAGAAACTACATTAAAATTAAACCCAAAAATTTAAACAATGGCCCTCAAAATACAGTTATAATATTATATACAAATAAGAAAGCCCAGAGCACATGAAAATCTCTCTTAATACTAATGTAACTTGTTGAATAGTTTGGATGCTCAAATCAGATATGTATTATGTGCTTTTATATTCGCAAATTCTGATTGATCAGGTCTTGGTTTCTGGTAAAATGATTGTGGTTGAGCTTCCAAATTAAATCATTCTAAATTTTCGCCAAACAGAAAATCTTAAGGAAAAAAGGGGAAAAATAGGTGCGAACTAAGTAAACTTGCTGCCCTTGTTCACTTATGAAAATGTTGTAGTTACAACTAGCGATGAAACTGGTTGGGGGGTTTGTTCCATTTTATTTACTTTTTATGTATTTTGGTTTGAACTTATTCTGTTTGTTTTTTCTTGCAATAGCTTTTTGTTATGTGCTATTCCAACCTCACAAACACTCGATTGGCTTTTTTCAATGTTCATGATTTTAAATTGGAGTGTCTATATTTAAAAGTGAGCAATGTCAGTCACAAAACAAATAAAAACTTATTAATGAATGACACAGTATTTTTTTTTTTTTTTTAAGGGGTTCCAACGTGTAAAAAACCATAGGTTTAAAATGCAAGCTTTAATAAACACACTAAATATAAGGCAATTCACACAGGCTATAATTTGAAAACATAACAGTTTTATTTTGTTTGGTTTGCAAAGAAATTATGTAGAACTTAATCGCCAATTCCAAGATGAAAATTTGTTCTTTTTTAATCCACAGCGTTCTAATTTATTCTAACATGAATACTCTTTCTTTCATAATATGACAGTTTGATTGGATAGAAACGCCAGACTTCTCTTGGAAGGACATTTCTCCGCTTCTTAACCATTTGCATGGACCTTGCATTTACAAAATAAGTAAATGAGGAGGAGATAAGTGAAAATAATTTTACAAAATGAAACCGGTGTAAAAGTTGGGGATGATGACAAGTGATGAATTCGATGAAAATAATTCACAATCAGATGAATAAAATGAAAATTATTCATTATATGAAAACGAATAATAGTGATGCATGTTTATATGTGAAAATGACAAATTTTTAGATCCTTTTATCTATAATTCCCACACATCATCATACTCAATTTCTGTGTATTATATGTTTCTAAAATACTATTTTCCATTGGCAAGTTTTCTTAAATGTTGTTTTTTAGTAATTTTTAAATATAGTTTTTTCCTGCATGTTTGTTTATTTCCAAATGTTATATACTAAAATTATATATTTATAACTAGCAAACAATTTTTGAGAGAATCACTAAATTATAAGTTAGACTAAATTATATAAATCTTTGTCTTAAAAGTTGTCCAAGATGCTTACACTGGTGTTGTCTGTTGCCAGTGGTGACCAGTCTTCAGCAGCCAGCCACACTTCAGGTCATCCCCATACAGAAAAACATAGCAATGCCGCCCCCACCAGGGATCGATTGTAAGAATCTACCTTTGTGTAGTTACAGTAGTTTTTTTTTAAGTCGTCGAAAATATTGTAACCCTTCCCACGTGTAGACATATATTAAGAATGGTAGAATTTGACCAAAACGCCAAATACAGTTATATCCGATATAAAGATTTTTGTTTACAAAAGGCCTGCGAAATGGGTCGGTGAATTTTCCTATCACGGTTTTGAAGGAAGTTTTTTTTGAACGACCTTCAGTCTGCAGCAGGGAGGGGGGGAGCGTTCTTTGCCTAACTCTAACCACCTTTTTCGTCACTTCTGTGTCTCCTACAGAGCCATAACCAAACATATCCGTGGGGTACATTTTCTGCTTCCTCAGTTGTCTCGAAATGCGCATTCTACTACGTATTTCGTTATTATTCATGTGATAGTGTTGTGATAAGTTTAAAATATTTTATGTTGTTTTTATAATGCAAAAAGGTGTATTTAAAATTTTTAAAAGTAAAACCTTTTAGAAACAGCTTTTCAAAAATAATTTTTTTTAATCAATATATATGCTAATTTTAAATCAAATACCCTATTTTATACTGTTTTTGCTTTTACCTTTTATAAATTGTTATAATCAAAAATTATTTTGAACTTAAAGAAAAAAAATCTTTAATTGTTTTGACGTTTTAGGAATGTTAACATTGCCATACCTCCCGTATCTGTCGGTGCTGGCCCTGTTAGGCACAAATATTTACACAAATTGTAGTGTATTTTGAATAAACAATTTTACAATTATATATTTTGAAACATAAATTTTTTAAAGCTAAAATTTTTTTTCTACATTGAAAATTATTGATGCTCTTAAAAAAAATAATTTATTTTATAAATTAAACATACTTATTATGCAAAAATAGGGCAAAAATGTTAATTTTGTAATATACAATTTTTTTAAACATGAAATAAAACTTTTTGCAAAATTTTTAAAAATTAAAAATAAAACAAAAACAAAAAAACCTACCTCCACATTGTTATCAAGATCCAAATCAAAATTTGTAAACTAAATTTTTTGGATGAATATCACCATCCCAAATATCTTGATCACTAGAATGTGATTCCAACGAGTCCCGTTTACGCCTTTCAATAACAATAGACTTCACATTCCTCAAATTCCTATCTTCTAATTCACTTCCAAACAAAAATTATTAATCTCAAAATCACTTCTTATACGTTTTTGACGCATTTTGAACTCAAAATAAAATTTAACGTAAACAAAACATAACCTTGTTACGCAAACCGGCAACAGAGCTGAATTGCGACTTAACGGCAACCAGCTGTCCGCTCTCTCGGACCTAGGCGTTGCATTGTTTATACTTTTTGTTCTCATCAATGACGTAATTTATTTTTTATTAAAAAACTTTTTTTTAAATAGATAAAGTAATGTAGATTAACAGACAAACTTAATTTTTTATGTTTTTTTGTTTGTATTAATATTATATTTGGATTTTATTAACGTATTTACACAACTACGAAAATAAGTCGTAGTTGTAGGCCAAGGGGTTAATGGATGTATTAGTGAAATACGAAGGGTTCAAACTACACTGTTTGTTGGCAATTTCCCACGGTGGTGAATATGGGTCCGCCTGGAGTTAAATCCTGACCCACCGTGATCAACATGCAGTGGAGGCACCACCAGCCCCCGCCCCGGCTCCACCCAACCAGGAAGGGGGAGGAGCGGAAAGAAACAACCAAAGAACTGAGACCCCTGTGGCTTAACAGGCCTTGGTTTCAAACAAAAGCGAGCAAAGCAATTGGGTCCGGCCGAAGAGTTTATGAGTCTTGGGCAAAACATTGCTGCCTTTTAATTATCCACACTTTGATTGTCTTGACCCCTTTCAAACAAATCACTTCGCCATGATTGGCTTTATTTCAAACTTTTGAGACGTCTGTGGATCCAAGAAGATTTCATACCTTTAATATCATCCCTCAAAAGTGGGGTGCTTTTACTGCGTGTTCTACCACAAAAGAATAAAACTTAAGGTTGATAAAATACATGACGTTCTTTGGGAAATAATTACTTTACGATCCCTTTGATTTAAAATTTCGTATTATACAAGGGTCACAAATTTGTAGGTGATTGGGTACACATAATTTAAAACCAAAAACATCATATAAACATATGTTGGAAGGGGTATTTTTAATCACTAAGTTGCATTTTTTATTTTTTTATTACAAAATTCAAGTATTAAATATAGGACGCTGAGCGCACAACAACAGAGTTGTCCATCTCTCGTTGCCGTGCTGAACCTTTATAAGTAATATTTTGGTGTGATTCTTTTTATTTTCAATGGAGAGTGATTTTGGGTTTTATTTATTTATATTATGGTTGTTTGTAAATTTAATTTGTAAACCTTTTTCCCGCCATGGCTAAAGGCTGGATAAGGATAGTTAACCTTAAAATAGCCCTGTAGGAACACATGAATTTAGATTTTATTGATGTTAGGATAAAAACCTATTTTATTTTAGTCATATGTTAAAGTGTATAGAAAATTTTCCAAACAAATTCGTTCATGAAAATTAACTATTTGTTTTGGTGGTTTCAGAATCTGGTGATATAATGCAAACAGAGCCAGAACCGATTGATGAACCAAGTATGAAGATTTTGATGTGAAGAGGAATACGAATGGGAAAGATGAACCACAGAAACAGGAGAATGAGAGGCGGACAGATCAAAAGCTAGCAAAAACAAACGCAAAAAGAAAAGGAAGAAAGCGAGCTAAACAGCAAAGAAGAAAAATAGGGGCCCTCAGAAAAACCAAAAAGATAAAGAAAAAGAAAAAACAAAAAAAGACAAAGAAAGTCAAAGAAAGAGGAGAAATGTAAAATAGAGTAAGTGTTTGTATTAATTCCAATGCTTGGTTTGTTTTAAATTTTTAAATTTTTTGTTTAATCCTGTAATTTAAGTGAATTTGTTTTTAACAGGCCGTTTTTTTACACTATAATATGGGAAAGGTTGGCTGTCAAAAATTCTTTTTAAATTTTTTTCATTAGTAATAAAGTAATTTGTCATTTTTAATAATACTTTCAATAACTTGTGGGCCAATGAAAAACAGCCTTCAAGCATATTCACTAAAATAATTATTGTCAGAGTGTAATAATCTGTATAGTAAAATAACAACACTATAATAAAAGCTAAATTTTTTCCCCCATCAGCTAAACTATTATCATAATTGGGCAACTGATTATCAATGTGTAATTTAAAACATCAAAATAAATTGTGAAGTTTACTTTATTTACAAATAGAAAAGATATAAAAAAACAATTTTGGTATATTACAAATTTTTGGTGTTTTTATTTTTTTTATCACCATAATTGTTTGCACGCTTGTTAACAATATATGAACACAGTAACGTTATGTTTTTTCGGTGATAAAAGTATTTCTAATTTTATGTTATTATTTTTTTATATTTTTTGGGTTTAAAAATATTTTCCCAAATAAAAATTTTTAAAAACAAAAAATTTCGTAAAAAAATCCTAAATTTTTTCCTCAAAATACATCAGAAATATATCAATTATTGTTTTGGTACTCAAATTATTTTTTCAAAGCGTTAAATAAATTCAGGTAACCTAAGTTTTTTTTTTTTAAAAGGAAATGGCATATTAAGATAAAATCACTCTCAGATAATGTTTCTAGATGGTTTGGTTTGTAACTTGACCTTTAGTATAGTTAGTCTACCCAACTAAAGAACAGAAGATTTAAATTCTTATTTATTTACCCTATTTTGGAACTTTGCTCAAAATACTTGGGAGGGAAAAAGGTCATTGGGCACCTATTTCAAATCATGTGCAAAATATTTTCAAGCACAGAACAAGTCCCCTTGCAATTTACTGTATTTCAGAATTTGCCAAGGGGGGCTTAAGGGAAAATTAACAGGTTATTTTTTCTCCACTTTAAACAATTGCATTATTTACCCCATTTTACTGTTTAAAAAAAATGATCTAATTGATTTAACAAGGTGGTTTTTGTCTCTTCCCCACTTGACTTTCAATAAATTTTTCCGATTGTCTTTACCTCACTTGATTCGTATCATTTAATCCTTGAATTTTCCATTGTAAAATGTCTAAAAATAACTTTTTTTAACTAATATAAGTTTTCCAGCACGTTAACCGATTAAAGCACTTTAAGGTACATCCAGGAAACACGGGGCTGCACCATTGGAGCCAATGTTCGCCAGTTCGCCCGGATATTTGAGGCATTCCGGGTTCTGGCCGGTGATTCCCACCGGATATCACAAGGATCTTGAGCCGCCAAGGAGCTGGGAGCCAAGGCTCTGGCTGCCCCACTGAGGAAGGTTCCCAAACAACGGACGAATAGAGAAGAAGGCGGAAAACCCGGAGGTAACCACAAACAGTATTCTGATGTGAATGTGTTGTGATTTGTTCGTTGCCCAAAAATAAAAATTTAAAAATTATTTGATGACATTCGACAATTTTGCCTATTTTGGATTGCTTGAATGCTTTATTTGCAAGAATCCAATTACTTTTAATTTTTTTCCACGGAGTTAAGAAGTATGTTTAAAAAAAATTTTTCACAGAATTTAGTTTTTATCAATGGGCATTTTTTAGTGTAAAAAAAGGGGATGATAGGATTGGAATTTGCTAACTTATGTTAAAAAAATAAACCCCTACTTTTTTGGGGATCTGATTTATAAATTGAGGACAAGTAGCATAGTAAAACCCTATTGTGGGTTGGTGCTCAATTCGACTCTTTGGATAGCCCCACAGTCTCCAGATATACTTACCACTTTATCAATCTGGGGGCAAGTGAAGAGCTTATGTAAAAACCTAGGGGGGGGTTGGGTGCCTAATTCAGACTCGTTGGATAGCCCACATTCCGATATACTTACAACTGAGTATCCGGGGGCAATTAAGAGCAATGTAAACCCCTTTTTGTGAGGTTGGTCTTCAATTCGACTCTTTGGGGATACCCCCCAAAGGGTCCCCAAATACTTTCCCCAATATGTACAATCTGGGGGCAGTGAAGTAGCATATGAAAACTCCTTTGGGGGTTGGTGCTCTAATTCGATTTTTTTTTGGGGATAGCTCCACGTCTCCGATATACTTTCCCCAACTTTATCAATCGGGGGGCAATGAAGTAGCAATGAAAAATTTCCTATTTTTGGGTTGGTTTTAATTCGGCTCTGGGGAAAGCCTCCACATTCCCCAGATATTCATTACCAATGATTATCAATTGGGGCAAGTGAAGTACATATAAAAAAACCCTATTGTGAGGTTGGTGCTAAAATTAAACCCTTTTTTGGATAGCCCCACAGTCCCAGATATACTTACCAACTGATGTACCAATCGGGGGGCAAGTAAATTTTCAATTTAAAACTCCTATTTGAGGTTGGTGTTCAATTTTCAGACTCTGTTGGATAGCCTCCCAGTCTCCAGATATACATTACCAACTGATGTAAAATCTGGGGAAAAGTGAAAGCTTAGTAAAACCCTAGGTGAGTTGGTTCTAATTCACTCTTTGGTACCTCCACACCCTCCAGATATACCAAATGCTATCAATTGAGGACAATGAAGTAGCTTTGAAAACCCCCTATTATGATTTGGGGTGTTAATTGGGGCTCTTTGGGTAGCCCCGGCTCCAAAATACAAAGACTAAATCGGGGGAAAGTGAAGTAGCATATGTAAACTCCTATGGTGGGTTTGGGGCTCTAATTCAGGCTCTTTGGATACCCCCACGGTCTCCAGATATACCAACTGCTACAACTGAGGACAAGTAAAGTAGCTTATGTAAACTGCTTTTATGTTTGTTTTACCACAATTTAAATTTTGTTTTTCTATAAAACAAAACCCAATTTTATTTGTTCTTTTTTGATAAAATAAAATAAACAGTTGGTTTTATTATCAGCATTAATTCTTGCGGTTTTTGTTGAAAGTGAGTATGTTGTATAATTACACGATAGTTATCAAGTGTATGTTTAAAAATAATTTAACTTAAATAAATTATGTTTTGTTGGTAAAATATAGAGAAATGGATGGCAAGATCTCTGGCAGGCTAATGAATCCATTCTGGTGTTTTATTTTTTCAAATTCATTTTTTCAATTATTATAAATAATGCATAGACATTTAAATTGACAATTTTTTTTTGTATGCTATTACCGTGATATTCTAATCTTCAATCCTTTGTGAACCAACCATAAAAATTTTCTATTTATTCTAAGCATATTAAGGCTCTCAAGTAACATTGAAAGAAACTTATAAACTTTTGAACTATTCTCAATTTTTTAAGATACATATTCTTATCATTTACTTTTAGGTTATCTTACTGTAGAAACTACATAATTTACACAGTTCCTACTTCATAAAATATCGTCTACACGTTATTAAGACTAGCTAAAAACCAGACCCCATTGGAACAAGAAAATAATTATTGTTTACTTGTTCGACACAAATAATTTTCAGGTATATTTCCTAATTTTCTGAAAATATTTTGCATTTCTGTGTAGTGAATTAAAAATTTATGTGATTGAAAAAACATACAATTTGCAGAATATTTTGCTGTTACAGGGACAATGTAAAAATTTATTTTGTGTAGTTTCTACCACCAAATTAAAGCAATCATTCTACTTTTAAGTACTAAATCTATACATTTTCCTATATTGCATAATAATCTGTGTCAACAAACACGAGCCATGCTTATACATTGCAATTTCTTTTCTAATAATATATTTTTATAACATTTTCAAAATATATAAAGTTGCATTTTAATTGAAACATGATCATTTCTGTGTACCAAATTATGATTTAACACTTCTTTTTTACTTTAACCCTGTGTGGGATACAAGAAAATTAATTTCATTATTGCTAAACACTTCGATTTTGAAAATTCTCTGGTTTTCCACAAAGAAAAGAATGTCTCATTTCCAGATCTTGCTCATCTAGTTATTTTGTGGTATATATCTATTTATTAATTAACACCTTTACAATCTCATCTAACTTTTTAGGGTGAATTAAAAATTTATAGTGAAACACTACTCTGTGTTTAGGTAAGAAAAATGAGTTTTTATACACTCTTAATAAACCCAAAATGATCTGCCAAATGAGCCCAACAAACAGCTGACTATACACATCGAGGACTACATGTTTCCGACACCACGATAATTCTGTTTAAAGTTTTGTAACGAGTCGGGTGATGTGCCGGGGCAAGGGCGAGGAGAAAAGCCGAAGATTCAAAGGCCGGAAGATGAAAGAGTTGCACCAGACAGCTGAGTGTTGCCGAGAGCTGAGCAGCTGGTCAAAGTCTGGCCAGAATGTGGTGGAGATGCACGACGTAACAGGCCCGGGGACCCCAAGCAGCTAGTGCAACAAACCTCATAGCTCACCGAAAACACTGCGTTCCGGTGCCAGAGCACTTCGTGACTTCAAGCCGGAAGGTGACTAATGATCTAGATCTGTAGTCTCACACCCTAATGCTGAGTTCAACTGAAAACACAAACGTCATTCATAATATCTGTTACTGTTGGGTTATTCGAGAACTAAGGTTTTTGAGGTTAATAAAGAATTACGATTCAGTAAAAGTAGGCTATTAGCAAGAATGCGGAGAAGGAAAGGAGAGGAAAGGATGTAGCTTGTAGAAAAAAACTAAATCTAAATTTCAGTTTATTAACAAATATATGTTATAATATGGAACTAATGAACTATGACTATTCAATTTTAGATCATTATTATATGTAACATAAATTTAGCTGTGTATCTGGGTATAAAAAACTATTTTGGGAATGCCAAAACATATTTCATTGCATCTTTTCCTTCTTCTCTACTATTATATCCACACCTTAATTCTGGTTCCTTCCTTTCGATCCCCATTTGGGGGTCTATTTTTTCCCCTACTCTCTAATATCCATAAAGACATAGATTGCTGGTTCTTGCGCGGGTGGGAAATCAGAGAATGAGTCCTCCATTCTTTAGCGAAAACAATTGAATACTGACAAGCTGGAACGAAAGAGGGAACTATAGAGATGCCATTTAAAAGATCTCTTGGGTCAAACTAAACAGCTGTCACATTCTATACTAGACAGTCCCATGAGTGAATTCAGAATTGTAAGCAACACACTAGCAGCCAGGCTGCGTACTCGAGACCAGATTATTTCAGACCACATTTAACCAGGCCCAGGCTTTCAGAGTGGCTTGAACCGGGCCCATGCACTAGTGTTTATTTCATAATGAATAATAGTCTCCTGGCAATTTTAAACAACAAATACCCTCTAACACTTCGTCCAGTCCTGACCCAATTAAAATCATATCTGACATGCCCCTACCAAAAGACAAATATTTTTAAACTTCATTTGCGGAACTAAAATCAAATTATGAAAAGCTTTTTTACACATTTTTCATTTACAATCATTAATAGTCAAAATAATTTCAATCGGACTACAATAGACTAAATATTATACATATATATGAGTTCACTCTATAATTAGAATTTAAAACAATGCTTACATAGAATAGCTCCGGTTTAATAAGAATTTTTTCCATACTTATTAAATTTATCTTTTTAGCATACATATTTGTTTGTGCGTCCGGGTGAGTGGGGGTAAAGGGAGGCATCCAAAAATAACTTTTTCGGTACCATTAAAGCTGGATACGGCCCTACACTCAAGCAGCACTAAAGTTCAGGCTCACAGAATTTACATCTGTTAGAAATGAAAGAATCAGTGAATTGAAAATATTAAATGTATATTAAAATATAGAATTATTTAATATCTTCTTAAAAAGTAATGAGAATGGTGAAAATATTAGTTTAAAAAGAAATCTTTCAAAAGAATCTGGCTTAGGAGAGAAAGAATGTTTCAGCATATTTCAATTTGAGAGATATATTGTATTGTTTTGTTAATTTCATGATTTAGTGCTTAAGGAGAGACAGTATAAGAAAAAACAAATCAAAAAGCGTTTTAAATTCTATGTAGCTTTTTATATCTTTTAGACTCTCCATTTTATAATTATGGCTGCAAATTTTTATTTCAAATCGCAACCAATATCACACTCAATTATAATATTATGATAAAATGGCTCAGCGTATTTTGAGCTCGTAAAAATTCATGTACTCTGCAATCATTGTCACACAGTAAATCCTTACATTGAAGTCGCATTATTTATTTATTAGGCTTATGTTTTGACCCCAAACCTGCTTTATGCTGCTCTTGAATATAACAAGGTTGCTCAACTATCTCCATATCTTGTTTACAGTCACAGTTGAGATTTGACAATGAACCCTACATTGTTGTCTTTGTTTATTATTGTCCACATACATTGTGTTTTTGCGTCTATAGTCTTTTCATTCAGTCTAAGGTTAATTGACTATTTAGTTATACTGTGTATTTTACTGTTTGTGAAACAATGCCTAGAGCACATAAAAACCCTATCTAAACAAAGCAAAGTGCTGTACAAGGGACAAGAAAACCCAGGTGGTAAAAAAAGGAATTGAGTGCCTAGTGAATGTCGAATAAAACCCGAAACCAATACTAGCCGATATAAGTACATTAGAGCCAAGATACCTGCGTGTAAGTACCACTACTAAAATAAAAGATGAATACTTATGAGATCACAACAACTCAGCAAACACATTGTTCTCAATGTTGTCATGAAGAGGTGAAACAAACATAATTTTCAGAGATTTATCAGCTCCATCATTGCGATATCAAAATGTTTGGCCGGTGGTACTCAAAACCCCAGGTCTGGAACAATAAAATTTGGTCGCGAGTATCCAAAATTAACCTTCGTGATAAAGGGGAAAACATTAGAACTAGGTTTATTCTTGATGCTGTGGCAAGTTTTTCAACAAAGGGAACATAATAAAAATTGTGAATGTTGCGCAAACGAGGGATCACACATGCATGCTATTCGTTGTGACAACTAATGAAAAAAAATTGATGTACACCCCGAATCAACAAAGCGCAGAAAGCTGTGGGGAATAAACGAGAAAAAAAGTGTCGCCAGAAAGAGTAACAGCAAGCTAAAAGGCATTTAGAAGACTTAATATGAACAATGGGAAGATCGTTGACAACCCTAGTTTATGGAGTCCTGGAGATGCATTAAATGTTGTTATGTTTCTGATTAATGTATATGCAATCTTTAAAAGAGTTTTTCTGAAAATTCTTGTTTAGGAACACGTTTTCTCTAGAAAACCACTCAATATAATTTTTGGATGATTGTTTAATAAATTTTGTTCCTTGTATATAGAGCAATGTTTATAGCACAGCAAAATTGTTGTGATGTAGTCTAGATAATGTAATTTTCAAAAAAAAGTTTTTTATTAAAAAAATTTGAAAAAAATTGACATTTATAAAAAAAAGATATTTTTAATATTTAAATTTTTAATGCCATGGAAAATTTGCTTGCTTGTAAATGTGAGTAATAAATAGCAGATTACAAATAAAACAAACCTTATCTTGATATGTATTATTGGTTATTGAATAAACAACGTTCCTAAACTTTATCTCTTAATTTAATCGACATGTGGCGCTATATAGTGTCAACCGACCCCCTTTTAAGCAAACTGTAATTGATAGGTTTAATAACCATTATGTAACTATCCTGAACAGAGTATCTCTAACCCTCTCAATCATGGTTTGTATCAACTAGAAAATTTCCTGAAAATTTGTAGCTTGGGAGACAATTTTATAGCTGCACATTTTATTTCTAAATAGCAAGATGGTGTAGAAATTTCAACCTTGTATCAAACTGGTTTTGTAATTCGACAATTTAGTTGAAGTTAATGAGCGAACAAGTGAATTACTCCAACTTAAATGAGAATGACAATTGAAATTTTCACTAGGAGCCATTGTTTCACTAGGTTCTTGAATTAAGTCTTTACCACTTCTTCTTTCAGTATTTGCAACAAGAGGGTAACGAGAAGCCACCATTTGACCTCCGCGACTTCATTAAGAAGACAGGATTAATGGAGATGGCAAGCAATCTCTCTGCAGGAGAAGGAGGGACCAACCGCTTCACTGAAGGCTAAGATGGTGAGCGGCACTGGCCCAAATTGGTGGCAAATTCGATATTGACTAGCCTAGAAACACTCCCATATGCTTTCTCTTCAGAGTGAGTAGAAAATTTAGCCCAAAATAAATTAATGTATAGTGAAAACGTTAAATTTTAAATAACTAAATAAGTTGTTTTTTTATGGTTTGTTGCGTAAAAATTATAGTAATTTATGTATTTGGTTTTAGAAAACTTATATTTTTCTTAATAATAACTTAGCGATATTGAAAGTTGAATGTTACAACCCATTCAGTTGAAAAAATCCACCTAAAGCCTAATCGTCATTTGTCTAATACAATTCTTCACCTTTGTTGTGGTACAATAGGTGGCAAACAAAACCTCAGGCTCACCATTCATGGTGAATTGTATTACGGAGGGCACGAGGAGTTCGAGACTAGGTTTGAAAGAGAAGAAACCCTGGGCGATTATGTCACAAGAGTCTGCGAAACCGGTCTCTGGGTACTGCCTGTCGGGACCCGAACGCTCACAATGTAAGCTAACAATATTAATATTTCAAATTCTCTTTTCAAAAATAATGATTGTAACTTAAAAAACATTTCTATCACACAATCACGTCTTGAAATGATATAATGTACATATATTCAAAGTAGTTACTAGACGCAACATTATATATAATGATGTCATTCAAACAGTAACTTCCAGAAAATCTACTGTTGTGTGATTACATCATTCCGATGCAGAGCATAAAGAAACGGACATGTGTTACTAAAAAAAATCGTTCAGCTTCATCATGACAAGTGAGCTCCCAGCACCTTGTTCAAAACTATCAGGACAAAACAAAGCATCCCCTTATTATGCAGGGTCCCTACTACGCTGATATGGCACTGGGTAATTTTCCCTTTTGTGTCTATCACTTATACAGGGCGCCCCTGAAAAGGCCTTGAGTTCTCGTGACACTTTAACTGAATTCCCGTACCAAAAAGAGGCTTTTAAGATTCGCATCAAAAAGAGTGGCAAGAACACTAGAATAAGTGTTTTTAAGAGAGTTACAAATCATTATTTTGAAAGGAGATTACTTGTTAAAACCAAGTTGATAAGTAAACTAACCTTTTTTTAAGAATTAAGATCAAACACTTTTTACCTTATACTTATTATACTATCCCACATCTCGTACTTATGTGACGTCTGATGAATGAGACATGACCCGTTGAGCTATCGGTACAGACTCCAGCGTTCGCTCAGAAACAACTGTATTAGAATTTATTATTAAATCTCAGACAGTCATGAGCATGTTACAACAATGTTTTCGAAGCAATTGTCCACTCATGAAACTTCATCATGTTCTAACCGAGTAAAGTCCACATACTTACTATTCTAACATTTTATCACAAAAACCAAATATCCTTTTTAATCTGTCCAATCATTTCAATTTTATCTCTGATATTAAGTGAACACCCTACATAGAAGGGGAGCCCACATAACTATCATATTCCAAATCCAATCAATTTTTTAGATAGGTTCCTTCTTGTTGAAGCTTGCGTCTTTGGAACCAATCTTCCCTGATGATATCAAATTTATTGATGACCCGAGATGCATCTATCGGGCGGGGGTGTTAGGGGCTTGCTTCTGGGTGGCCGTGGTTGGTGCTTCCTGTTGACGGTCATGTGGTTTGCGTGAGAGAGTATCTTCTGTTCGAACAGTCTCCCAGAATACTCCACGCAGAATTTCTTCTTTCTGTCTATTTTTCATTTTGTATTTTCTCTCGTACTTTATTAAAAGAAAAACTTTTTCTTTTATATTTTTAGAAAGTTTTGAGAATTCATGTTAATATGTAGAAGTTTTTCTACTTTAATGCTCATTTTAACTTTTGTGTAAGGTTAAGGCAAATTTTGTTATTTTTATATTTAAATTTAATAAAAAATTTTTAATAATTCTAACTGAAATTGTTTGTCAAACAATGGAAGACTGTAAATTTACTGTTATATTGGTAAAAGAGAGCAGACTTGATAGCCCTTAACTCATGCCTTCTATAATGTTTTCATTTCATTTATTTTAGGAACACACACCTCATGGTCGTACTAACATCATTCAGTGATTAAAAAACCGTTTTGTAATTCGTCCACCAAGGTGCACCTCCACCATGGTTGATTCGCCATGCCAACGTTTACGGTCCACCTCCGTCGTACCACCCAACCGCTCAAGATATTCCTGGGGCTGAAATTGGCCCCCCATCCCCTGGAAGGCTGCTGCCTTCGGTCTACCACGGCCGTGGGCTGGGGTCAAGCCCCCCTTTGGTCGGAGTCTTCGGGACAAACACCTCTCGCTATGGGGATGTATTTCGGCACAAGTGCAACCCAACACGGACAGGTCAGAGTGGTTTTTCTATCCCGAGTGTTTATGGAGATAAAATTATGTGGTTTACTCTCCTAGCATAAGTAGTACTATTGAAAAACAGTTTTCCTTTAAGTAGTACTTAAAATCAACTTAGATCAAGTAAAAATTGTTTGTTGTCAACATAAATGTTTTTACTAAAATAATTGAAAATGAACCTTAAAAATAATATCGCATTACTTTATCTTGTCATGAGTATCTATGTCACTCTCTCATTACTGATGGCGTAAAGTACTACACAGAGACAAACAATTCTTAGCGTAAATGTAGCACAACCATGTAAAGAAAGACAATTGGATGCAAAATAATTAAAAAATTTGGAAATGGCCGCGTCACGTACCAATCCCCAGTGGTTGGAAATTCGAGGTCAGGCCACTACTGCTCGCATGGACAGTCTGGAAGGTTTGCAACACATCATAATCGAGCAGGCATTTGAGTCCTATGGTAAATTTTTCTTAAAAACCCTGCGCTTTGCTTAAATTTTTGTGAAAACAAATCAATGATTTTAAAAGCTTCATAACACGACCAATTGCCAAATTTTTCACACTCTCTCGGTCAAGAATAAAAGTTAAAATCTTAATTCGATAATCAACTTTTTTTCATATAGTGGTTGGTACATTAATTAATTAAAATTATATACACCAAAAAACAGCGCATTTGTACCTTTTCTACCTGTCATAATGGGTCTATTAATAGGTTCCAAAGTATGGATTTTTACAAATTGATTAACTTTTGATCTAAAAGGGTGGTTCAACTCTCTTCTTAACTGTTGCATCGCTCATATATAATTGGGGGCCCCATCTTCCTATCAAAAATTACAATAAAGATAACAGTAATAACATGAAATATGCATTTTCCTCTTTCTGCAATTTTTTTCTGGAAATAATATTTAAATCATTTAGAAAGCAGAAGAGATTACAATCAAACAAAACTAATGGAAAAGAATTCAATAATATTCTTTAAAGGTAATTAATAATAATAATGCTGCCCTAAAAATTGATGTACATGTCAACTTTTTAGCTAAGATATGATTTTGTGAACTGTAAATTTTTTTAATTAACTGTAAGTATTGTTTGCAGTTGACGTTTCCGTAAATGTTATTTTCTCTTCTTTCTGTGGATTTAAACGGCCATCTATTGAATATAAGTCCAGTCGATTTTGTTTGTGCCCTTATTAATAATTTTGGGTTTTATATCAGGCTTATCATAATATCTGTTACTTTTCCTTTTTATTTCTAAATAATGGAAAGTGTGATAGATGCCAATGAAATCTTTTAATAATTGTATAACGTTTCATCTGTGAACAGTCAAAACATCACAGTACAGTGGATAATTATTTAATTTGGATAGCTGTTTTAAAATTGTTATACACAAAGTACAACACACCCACACGCTTTATTGAATTCATAAAAATCATTTTCTGTGGCTGTCAATCAGCTGTCTTTTATAAGATGGATTCAGCAAATTTCCGTTAGTGCTTATATCCACGTAACACCAAATAGAGACAAATATGAACTGCAATGCGAAATTATTATTTTTTAAATTATATATAATTTTTAATTAATTAACGTTATTTCTAATGTACGGTTCTCCCCAAACACAAAGTCAATGACAATGTTATTCACCGATCAGTTAAATTTGAGCGTAAAGCGAGCAGATCAAGCAATAAATTATGCAGTGCAACGAATTTTTAATGATTTCTTTCGATTTCGAGATTTGGGCTCTGGATACATCATCCATTACCCTCATGCTCGAGAAAGTCTTTATAAATGCCCTAAAACAGTGATGTTGAGGGACAAAAACACCATTTGAAAAACTTGAGTTTACTCTATAAATATTTCCCACATTGTAATGTCACGTACAGCAGGTTTTATATGGTGGGGGAAAAATATATAACAGTGGCCCTTTTTTCCTTATAAACTGAAGGGTGTAAATAACTTTAGAGAAATGTTTATAATCATACCAGTTAAAAAAAAATATATAATTGTACACCAAATGAAGTTTCTCAGGATTATAAGCTAAATGTTAAAAACGTTTTTACTACTTAGTTAAAAAAAACTGTAAATTTAAAAAGATAGAGGAAGGAAATAAGTGGAATTATTGTTAAATTCGCGTTATAATATGAAGAGCAAACAAACCAACATTCTATAATGTTAAACCTTTTTCTTTTACTGTTTATTTTTATGAATAGCTGGAGATTTATTTAGGAAACAGGAACGGATGATGATGATTAATACGAAGTAATAAAGTTTAAAATTTTGAATGAATAAGTACTCAATAGTATTCCTTGTAAATCTTCCCCAGGCAAATGCGAGGTGGATGAAGATGTGGGACAAGACTGTCACTGGGGGGTACTAGCGAGAGTCTTGAGAGTGAAGTAAGAGAAACAGTGAGGAGGAGGAGGAGGAAGAAGGCAGGAGGAGTGAGCGAGGGTGAAGAAGGGAACCAGACAGGTTTGAGATTCACGCCGGCCGAATGGACTGCGGTCACCCACCGATCAGGCATAATACAATCACGAAACCCATTTCCCGGCAAGGCCTGGTCTGGAGACTCCAGAGATCATCGAACTGCAGGAAGAAGAAGATCGGAGAGCGTAATGGAACAGGGTGAGTTGAAGTGATCACTCGCGAACGCCTGACGCATCGGATTTAATGTACGAGACTCTATCTCCACTTTTACTTTAACATTCAAGATTATACTATGGTCCTTGGGACATTGACTTTTAAATTGTGAATTGAAAGGAAGAGTCTGAAACACAACTGGCTCTTACTTCAAAAATTTAAATTCTCTAAGCAACGTTTTGGCTATATCCCGGGGACCCAGTTTTTGTAACTGAGTTGGTTTAAAATATAAGAATAGGCCAAATTGTGGGATCATTCTTTAAAAGCTCTTGGTGCAGCTGAAAATGAAAACAAATTACTTATAACCAAATAAAAATTGGGACAACTCAGAATAAAATTCAGTTTTTATCTGAATTTTGAACAATTGTTCTACCAAAATTATTTCATATAATTTTATGCATACAAGTGTTTATAAACAAGCAAGCTAAAAATTAATTTAGGAACTAAGATCACTGCTATAACCATGTTGTTTCAAAATAAGAGATTAAAAAGCGTTCCCCTCCTCATAAAGAAATGTTACCATAATTCTTCAAAGGACTCTTTCAATTTTACACACATTTTAAAACCCTCCCTCAACAAGTTTCAACATTATGAATATGCCTTCTAATCAATATTTTAAACCATATCTTACATATATAATATACCAAAATATTACTTATAAATCCAAGCATCAACAATAAAACCTAAAGATAACTTTAATCATATAAAAGGCCCCATTTTTTAAAAAATGTCAGTTCTAGGTGGATATGTGCCTGTGTGTTTAGCAGCTATATTTACAAAACTATTAAAATGCGCACAATATAACCAACTTTGCCTTTTACATTCTAGAGCATTTAAATTATTCCTCAACTTAAAAATCAAATTAACCAATTTTTTCTCTACAAACACATGTGGGATATGGAGCAAAATGTTAAAAAAGTTCTTAAACCCTTTCAGGCCAGGACGCGACCAAATTATGAGATGTTGCACCCACATTTATTTCACTTAATATATCCCCTTGTGACTATAGTCAAAAAGTGCCGTGAGTGCTAGCTAATCGAGTTTGCGTGATTTTTAGCAGTCTTCTTAGATTATAAAAATTTATAACTTTTCATAAAAAATATAGGAGAATGACCTAAAATGTTAGCACCAAAGTTTACCTCCGTATAAGATATATACTATCAACAACAAAAAAAAAAAAAACCAAAATAAACTAGATTGTAGTTTTTAAGTAATTTAATATAAAAACTTTTATTTAAAAAAAATGAGATTTATTAATAGATTACATAAAGAAAACAATTATAATTTTATTTATTTTATTTTTTTTTATTACAATAACTATAAAAGGGAAATATAAATATTTACTGAGTGGGAAGAACTATTTTATTATAATTGCTACATTTAGAAAGGAACTAACCCATACATAAATTTTCATGTCGTCATGTTCTCTCATAAATAATTTTTTTAATGACACATTTTGTATATACACAATAATCTTGAGTACACTTCGCAACAAGTGATAAAGCAAACTGACATTCTTACACTGCAATAGAAACTTAAAATAAAATGATTCGACATTAATGTGATGATGTACCGGGTAAACAGCATGATTGTAGGATACCATAAACGAGTTATCAATACAGTTATAAAACACACTATATTTAAACCAAGAGAATGATATTATACACAAGTGTTTTATTTTGAAATTTATCATTTACAACTATTTTTCTATTTACAAATATATAGCTACTTTATCAATTTCCACTCATGGTCGTGGAGATCAGCTCGCAAATTGTTACAGTCCCATTGTAACCTTGACACTACACACAATAGCCTAAGGCACGTAACTACTAAACACTACTTAACTTAATGTAAACACTAAACAAAAATAAAAATAATGAAGAAATGAATTATCCACATACAAATTGAATTATGATTACACTAAAGCATAATGAATTAACAACAAAAGTTATCGAGAGTCAGCTGATAATTGTCCACGTTGACAATGTAATGAAATAAAAATGCATAGGACTCCAAAATAAAAATGATGATATTCATATTAATTATCTACAAATATAACCAGGGAATAAAAAAACATCAAAACTCTTTTAACAATCACTTTGAACTTCTGTATTTATTTACAAAAACGACGAATATCAAGGCCGCCTGGCGCTTTTTTATCCGCGTATGTCACCCCTGACGGCAATATAATTGCCCGGCCCTGGCACTTGCTATCTCAGACGCGGAATACGTATGGCGAAGCAATTATTTATTCCGGCCTGGCCCCGGAGAGGGTTAAAAAGTCAAATTCCGCATATTATTTCTTACTAAGAGCGTGCAAGGGTAAGTTGAAATCACCTATTACCTGATCTTTTGGAATGATAAACAAGTGTTCCCCAGACTTGACTAAAATTGGCTCCACAATGACCATTAAAAAATCCATTAAAATTCATACAAATCCATAAAGATGCACAAATATTTACATGAGAATACACAAACTCTCCGGTTTTAGTTGCAGGAACGAGACACCTGCACTATTCCAAGTGCTGGCGGAGAAGCGGGTGTGAAGACGAGTGAGACGCGTGGAGCGATGATGGAGGATTTCAACGCACATGTAACGATGTGGCAGAGTCCAAAACGTGGTCAGGACAACTGTGGAGTTGGCCCGTAGGACCCGTCAGAGTTTAGACCTGTGTAAGAACACAGAAGCCATGGCGCAAGCCGCTACGAGCAGCAGAGATACGCGAGCAGCAGAGCCAGCTGCAGGAAAGGAGAAGACATTTGTCCCGACATGAGTTTGTGCTGAATGCACTGTCAGCCCGCCAGTAAGTGTCACCATACTTGCTTGTTGTATACATAGATTGTGCAAACTTAAAGTTGGTGAAAAATAACACCTAGGAAATTCAACTCATATAGAGATGGCTGTGATCCTTTTTTACAAACACGCTGAAAATTTTAAACCCTTTACCTTTAAATGCCAGCCCTAATATAAATAAGTAATTACAGGGCTTTATTCTAGACCAGAGTGTGCAAATGCTCCATCCAAGATGCCATTTCGGCTTAAATTCCCCTTTACAAAACCTGGCAATAGAATTATCAGTCTAAAACCATCTGGACACGTTTTTAGAGGGCTCTGATGATTTTTAAGACCAAACTGCAACTCTTTAACATTCATGACAACGCGGAAAACATGTGAAGATCCAATCTTTTTATACAGGAGACCACCATAAAAATGTTGCTGGAAATATGGTATGTAGTTTTTAGAATTATATGAAAAAAACATTAAACATATGTAAATATTCAGCACATGATTTTAAATTAAGCAAATTTTCGTTAATTCATAACAGAGGCTACTGGAAACCTGTCTCATTTGAGAATGGGCAACTCACTCACTATCATGTGACATAACTGAGGATCATGTCGTGTACAGACTATTGATGATAATTTGTACCAGGGATAACTCATGCTGCCCCGAGGAGTCCCTCCGTTTTCGTAAACAAAAACAATGCTGATATAAGCTTATAATCTATTTCGAGTCTAATGTTTCTCAAATATAAGATGCTTTAACACAGTTTGCCAAGCCATTTCCCAGTACATAAAGTACTCAAGACGATCGTTTAGCAAGTAAACAGTAAACTGGAAGGTTGTACCTGTACCATTTTAGGAGAGTAACTCTCAGTAGAATGAGTATGATTAATCAGCATGGAGCACATTTATGTTCTTCTGTTACTATGGAAGTAACCCAGGTATTCCACAAAGAATAATTTAAAACTAACCTCACTTTCTTACTTATTAACATTAATACATAAAACCCAATATTTCATACATTTAATTTTTATTTTTAAACACTTATTTCGTGTATGTGTCTGAAGAAGATATCCTTGATCTATCGAAAGGGGCCCTCACAAAAAAATAAAAGTATTAAATATTGTTATTCATGTTTTAAACGTAAGTAAGTTACAGTAACCAACTATAACGCTCCATCTACAACAATCATAACCTCACTTTCACTGTTGCTGGTATAAAGTGAAATTAAATTATTTCAACGTTTTGAAGAAAAACTGAAATAATTACATATTACAGAAAAACATGTATTCTATATAAATTAAAATTAGTAATAATAATTTGAATTTACCCACATTTATCATTATGAACTGATTTTATATCAACAACATTTTCCAACATCAATATAATTTTTATGTCTTATGGAACATGAAAACTATTAAGGAGAATGACTGATTTTGAAAAATAAAGTGGTTTTTGGGTAAAGGGGGAGAATGGGTCCGGTCCGGGGGGGGGAATAGGGGGCCACTTGTTGTTATTCTATTCGATGATATATAATAAGTTGGTGATGCTAAAACCATTTAATTTTTAAGATGGCACCTGGACCTCCCTACTGAAAATGAGGGTATTCCATACCCCCAAATTCCCCTTTGTTCTGGATACTCCCCAAAGAATATTCCCTGGGTGTGCCACAGCACCCTAGCTTGTAATTCTTGAATTATCTTTTAGAACTATTGATAAATCTTGTTATTTTTATTTACTGAAGGGGCATACTAATACTATTCTCGTGTCCAGTACAATCAATTTATTAAATTACATTACAATTTATCTATTCATAACTAATTAAGAATAGTAAATCATTATTTAATATATTTAATATTTAATATATTTCATTTTTATTACAATCATTGATGAAAAAATATTTTGGAATGTTTCAGAATAAGAGGAAAAAGCAGCATTCACAGGAAAACAAGCAAGCTAAAAAATAGCAAAGAGTTTAAAAATTTACAATTACATGTTTAGTATAAGCATTAAGATTATGTCATTTGTTAATAAATGTATTACCCCTATTT
>NW_025783580.1:0-28683 GCF_021130785.1 Homalodisca vitripennis
GATACCGCTTACCCTAATTTTTTCAATGATTCAAACACTCACAGGCATTGGAATATTGTAGAGGCATTACTAAACATAAATTATGAAAAAAATAAAAAATAAAAATTGTACTCCTATTAGATATATTTGGATTAATTTGATATATTTTTGGCCTTAGATGTATGTCTTTGAAATATTTTTTTATTATTCATATTACATTACTTCTTAGGCGAAAAATCCCATTAGGGGAAAACAAAAAATACTTTCTCTCCTTCTCCTTATAATTCATTACCTTTTATACAACATTATTTCGTAAGCAGTTTATTGCATTTAGGAGAGTATTATTTTATAAGAGCAATGATATGACTTTAAGAATTGTGTGATATTTACTCTCTCAATTGACAATTATTCGCTTTCTATAATGTTTTGAATTACTTACCCCATCTAAGTTAATATAACCGTTGAATATCAATCTGCTACTTTTTAATTATACTTAGTGTGTTTACACTTTGGGAAATATGTTCTGTTTATATTGGTCTGTAGGCGTATTTCAATTTCTGATGACAAAAGAAAAATAATAATCCTAAGTCCTTTATCCCTGAAAAAGTTTGTTTTCAATATTTCAATGCATTTTAAATAAGTCCTTTGATTATCCGAATATGTTCCTTGCAGTAAACTTTATACTCTTCATTTATTGAATAGTTTAGATATGTTCGCTATTAGTTTTGCTTCCATTTATGAAATTTAAAAACATATACTATTAAGAGGTTGTCAACCCCTCAGAAGTTAATAGATCTTGATACCTCATAAGGTTTAAGTTTGAAAACTATCTAAAACAATGCAAGCAAAGAAACAGAAACAATATTAGGATTACTTTTATATTTTGTTACTAGTGTTCCTAGGCAAACAAGAAGCAATTACAAACTATCACTAAAAGTATGGCATATATAAAAAAATGTTTATATATATTTTTATTTGAAATGGAAGGCTATTTAACCTTAAAATATACTTTCTTAAGCTATTTGTTCATCAAATATAACTTTCAGTATATCTGTTAGACACAAAACTGCTGCTAAAACTAAAACTGTTTAAAGTACTCTTTAATCCTACGTTCATCTCATACTTATACTTTATATACTTAAGTAAATAGAACTATTTAGAAGTGTATCATGACTTTCTGGACACGTAAATTAGTATAAAATAGTAGGTGTTATATACTTATAATAATACTTAAAGAAACAGTTGCATCACCCTCAGCTTTTTTCTTTATATTAAGCATTTGTTTAATATTAGTGTGTATTTTTATAATTAATAAAATATGTTCAGTAAGAGAAGACCGTTAAAAATTATATGATAGAATGAGAATACAAAAGTAATAATTGGGAGGTGCCTTGTTAGCCAATTGGGAATCTAAAACTCGGCTAACTCCCAAGCAATAAATACACGGACGAAGTACATGTCTCCATGGAACAATGTTGGATTAGTTCATGTTTCCACTGACATGGTACAACTACAACATGATTCCAATTCAGCGATGTCCTGTAGATGACACACATCCAATCAAGAACTCCACTTTTGAAGACTACAAAATTGGTGGAATTTACATTTCATTTAATAACTAAAAGGCAAGCGTTTTAATGACACATTATTTTTTAAGCTATACCTAACTGTGTTTTTGAACTTTTTGGTGCGGAACTGTCCATTATCAAATTATTCAATTAATAATTACTCATAAATCAATTTAAATTATGAAATCAATTAATAACCTCTAATATAAAGATATAGACCTAGTGTTACCGCTGGAGATAATATGCCGATTAAAATAAACCATCTGTATAGATTGTTACGATAACTGAAACCTTCCAATTTTTTCATATGTGGCTGAGTAAAACATGTACTTACAGTATAAGTGTGGTCATGTATGTTAGACAAATGCGTGCTTCAGCTACGAAGACACTACCTAGATGAACTTTACACCAATTAAAACCGAATTTGAAGATCTATTCAATGACTCTGTTATATTATGTGCTACCACTTCTTTTTTAAACGATGGATGAAATTCACGTATGGATGAACTTCTTATTGTATTGTTATGTTAATATATTATGTTATATACACTGCAAAATAAGGTGATATGAAATTTATATAACATATTTGACTAAAAAATAATGTTATAGATGCCAGCAGGAAAATGTTAGAGGAGAACAAAAAGAGGTTTTTAAAAAACTTCTTAAAATAGGTTTGTGAATTTTTAAATAATTTGTTCTAATTATTAGAAATAATAAAATAAGATCTCAAAGAATTTACTAGATAAAAACTCAGGAATAAATTAAAATTTAAATTTGTCGGCCTTTGTTACTAAGTGATGTAGGTTCGTCAATTTTGTCTTGTAAACTGTTTTATTTATGTGTCAGCTTTTGCTTGTAGTTAACAGGTACATAATATAAACAGTAAAGTTCAGTTTTATTATTTTACAAATTAAATAAAGTAAAGTAATACTGAAATAAAGCAAAATAGTCCTAATCAAAGTGTAAGGTTTTGTCTTGTTGATACAGAAGACAAATGTCAGCTAGGTGTTATATAATGTGTGGGTGTTACATGATCCAGTCCAAACCTCTGATTGGTCCGTCGTAGTTGTCAGTTTTTATTTGAACTGACTGCATGAATCAAATGTCGGTTTTTATTTCTAGGATTACCTTTTAACATCCCTGGTACAACTCGTGTTTGGTTCTTTCTGATTGCTATATGTATGCATCTGATTTAACAGCCAAATATAATATGAATATTTTGAAGATCGATATTGCATTGACTACTATTAAGTTAATTAAAAACACACCAACCAATACTTAAAAACTTTTATTTTTGTTAGGGCTTTAGATAGCAAGGCTATCTTCGTTAGAAACATCACAAAACCGGTTTGCTATAGAAAGGCATCACAAAAATGAAAGTTTTAAGTATTGGTATGTGTGTTTTAAATGTAATTAAATTATATGAATAGCTAATTCTACATTTTCAATGATATGTAGTTGTTTGAATCTGAACCGTACCCCTCAAAAGTGTATACATATACATATTTTGTCAAAAGTGTACTCCATGCACTAAATTTATATAGATGATTTGTTTTATTGAAATTACAATAAGAACATTACGACCGAATGTGTACGTACGTATATGCATGTATATAATTTCAGAATACAATTTATATTGCATTCAACACATTGAAATCTAATTAAATAACATAAAATAATGGTAAAACTCAAAATATTAATGTGTAAATCTTAATATACATTTATGTATACTTCGTGAACACTAAACATTGTCGTAAAATTTTAGTTTGCCACACAAGAAAATTAATTCAAGTGAATATCGATTTGTAAGGATGAACTAAAAGAAGTGCATCTGGTATCAAAGATCTCATGGCAAAAGGAGATTCAATTCTACTTTGGAAACATTACCTAGTGATTTCAGTGAGCTTTGAAGTATTTTTAGAGTGCAGTTAAATATATATTCAAGAATTTCGTTCATTCGAAAGGCTGGAGCTCACAATTCTGACCGTATTTATTTTATTCGAGCTACCATCTCAGCCCTGATCACTATATAGCTTCATTAATATTAACTCTGTGCAGCCCTCACAGCTCTGATCACCAAAATATTCATCAATACCAACCCGGTGTTGCCCAAACAGCTCTAAACACCAATGCAGTGATCTTTTTTCCATCAATACGTAAATTCACACGCCTGCTTTGATTAGCGCTGGTCCTTATAAACAGATATTGATCCCATTTATTCAAAACTACGTGCTCTTAGACTTGGATTCTAAATAATTGTAGAAATAAAGTTTAGATATAATTTGGTACAACAGTAAATCACAAAACCAAAATAGCTAATCAGTATTAGCCCCTTTCAATACATGTGAAGTCCCCAGACATTTCACTCACTACTAGAGTATTAATAACGCAGTAATTGTCCATTTGATTCATACCGTGTAAGACAAAACACTAATTGTCACTTAAATAAGTACTACTCGTATTTCAGTGCTTTTCATCGTTTTTTTGTTAGAATGGTACAAAATTCGACGCAAGTTGCCTTACTTTATCGACAAAAGGAAATAAATATATAATTTTTGATAATAAAAAATCACAATTTTTTCGATTTATAATAATTTTTTTATATACATTTCTTTTAATGCTCTTAAAATGGCATAACATTAAAAGTATAAGCGTTTGGGCGAGATTAAGTTAAAAAATTAGCTATTAAAAATGAAACCGCTAAACAAGTTGTATTTTCCTTACGTATTGTATTTTTCTACCAGTTAATTTTATATACATTTTTAATACAATTATCTATATATTTTATGTCTGGGACCATCCCTGTGCTATGCAAATAATATTAAGATGTTGAAAATACACTTGGTACGTAACTGTGAAAAGCCTAGACCTCCAGGCTTAATTAATTACACTAGTTCGTAAAGCGTACACAATTATCATTGACCAAAAGGGGTAATGAAGGCCTTTAACTTTAATGCTTATAATTTAATTAATGGCTTAAAGAACTTTAATAAAGAGTCATACATATCGGTCACTAATGTCAGTTGGGTAATACTTTAAGAAAACAATAATTGAGACACCTTGTTAAGATTACTTGCTTAGGTAATAATATCTTAAATATATGCACACTCAAACCAAAATTAAGTTCCATGATGTTTTGACTTATATGTCGGTAAAATAAAATATTATCTTCTTGAAAAGAGAGAGAGAGAGAGGAGAGAGAGAGAGAGAGAGAGAGAGAGAGAGAGAGAGAGAGAGAGAGAGAGAGAGAGAGAGAGAGAGAGAGAGAGAGAGGAGAGAGAGAGAGAGAGAGAGAGAGAGAGAGAGAGAGAGAGAGAGAGAGAGAGAGAGAGAGAGAGAGAGAGAGAGAGAGAGAGAGAGAGAGAGAGAGAGAGAGAGAGAGAGAGAGAGAGAGAGAGAGATAAGTGGAGTTACTCTAGACAATTAATATAAATCTATATGAATTTAATCAGTTTATCCTAAAATGCTTAAATTTTCAACTTTAGACTACCTTTTAAAGGTAACAAATCGATTCTCAAATAAAACGTGTATTACAATAAGATCATACATCACAAGATAAGAATTAATTTTTCCTGCTTACGGATGACGAACATTAACACATTACTCATATCTTTTTACTAACTTGTCCTTCAATAATTTTTTTAAAGTTTGTTCTGAGGGAACATTTTTTATATTATTGTCTAAAAAACTCATTAGTCTAATAGATTTTACATTAAAAGAATTTGTATAAATCACCGTTCTGTGAATAGGAAAGAGCAAAGTTGTGCTTCCAAAACGAGTGTTTCTTTGATGAACATTATACATACTAACGTAACGCTCAAACAGATAATCTGGTTTTTCATATTTCAATATCTTAAATAACATTGTTAACACAGAATATTCTAATCTTTCTCTAATTTTTAACCATCTTAAATTCCAATAGTAAATAGTTACATGATCATTAAGTTTTAGGTTATAAATATATCTTATACACGCATTCTGTGCTACCTGTAATCTATTCATTAGTGAGTTATTTAAATCACAATATGCTAGTTGAGCGTAATAAAAAAGTGGGAACACCAATGTCTGAATCTTTAGTTTCTTTACATGTACTGATGTTTAAAACTAAGTCTTTTAAACTGGTATAAACATTGATAAACTTTCTTAACTATGCTATCCACCTGCTCGGCCCAAGATAAAGTGTTTGACATATTAAGACCTAAATTTACAAAACTATTTTCATATTTCAGTACTGTTCCTTCAATCACGATAGGTAATACATTTTCATAATCTATATTTGCTAAGGTTCAGGAGGTTCCCAATATCATAGACTTACATTTTAAAACATTCAAATTTAACCCATGACTTTTACACCAGCTAGAAATATTACATAAATCGGCGTTCATTGCATCAACAGCTTCATTTATCTTATTTATGTTACAACTTATGTACAGCTGCATATCATCAGCATAACACTTAAATTTGCTAAACATAATATTTCATATATTCTATTTATATAAAGTGAGAAAAGTATGGCAGACAATGTTGATCCCTGGGGAACTCCTACAGGATTAATCTTCCAATTGGATAACATTCCACCACTAGTTTTTACTCGTTGATTTCTATTCAATAGATATGATCTGAACCATTGAACTACATTGTCACTAATATTATAAGACTCCAAAACTGCTAATAACAACTCATGATTTACACAGTCGTAAGCACGACTGAAATCTAGAAGTGTTAAGACTACTATTTCCCTTTTATCCATTGACAACCTTATATCGTCCGTAATCCTAATCAGAGCCGTCTGAGTACTATACATTGGTCTATATCCATATTGGTATTTACATTAAATATTACACTCATTAACATATATAGATAATTGTTGATACACCAACTTATCCATTATGTTACCCAAAACACAAAATATATTAATAGGTCTATAATCTTTAGTTTCTATAGGACTCTTAACTTTAGGTAACGGAAGAATTAATGCATTTTTCCATTGACTTGGATAGCTACTATATAACAAAGAAAAATTAAAAACGTGTAACAACACATCTCGTATTTCATGAAAAATCAATCTAATAAACTTTATATGTATATCGTCATTACCCACAGCGTTAGATGGTATATACATAATTGCTTTGTAAAAAGCTTCAACAGTTATTTGCGTGAAGTTAAAATTATTTGCTTCCAAACATCTCCTATTTTTATAATATTCAATCAAATCCCTGTCTATTTCATTATTTATGCCACAGAAATAATCATTGAGACAATCCAACTGAACAACCGGATCACCTAGCTTTTTCGATTGTTTACCAGATCCCTGATCTCTAATGAGTTTCCACATATCTCGACTTGATCTCTCCTCACTTAAATAATTTTTAAAATATTTATTCCTCTCGTCCCTAATAATTCTCTTAACTCTATTTCTCATTAACCTATATTCTTCCCATATTTCTCTATCTTTGGATCTAACGTAACATTTATACAACTTATCTCTATTTACAATTAATTTTTTGATATCTTCATTGACCCACGGACATACATTTCTTTTATTACTTACATTTCTTAGATGAATATATTTGTTATACAATGAAAATGTCTCTGACAGAACGTTTACCTTACCATCAATAGTATTACAGGTATACAAATTATCCCATGATAACCCAACACACTCCTGTTTAAGTTCATCAACCTGGACATTTTTAAAATCTCTGACTACACTTATATTTTTATTTACATACAATTTAGTTTTTAAATTTATCTGTATAAGTGAAATCATGATAAGAAAGCCCAGATATAGAAATCTGCCCATAATCGTTCACTCTACTCAAATCCTTTGAAAACATCATATCCAGCCAAGTTTCAGATTCTGGTCTGTGGTATGTGGGGTTTAATGGTAATATAGACATATTCAAATTTTTAACAGTATCCAATAAATACGTTTTTTCGAAAAACACACGATTAGTACTTAAATTTATGTTAAAGTCTCCTATTACTAAGACATATTTATACACTGGAAGTAAATTGGCTAAAACATCGAAGAATTCTGAAATATACCCTAGTTTAGGAGGTCGATATACTGCACACAACAATAACTTCCAATTACAATGCGATAGTTCTATGATTAAGAATTCAGGTTTCATACAATACATTGCCTGTGAAGACGCTATCACCCTATAACTGAAACACTTCCTCAAATAGACGGCTAAACCCCCTCCCTCCTTCCCCCTAATGGCGTATCAATTCATAGTTATCCACAAGATATGGAGTAGAAGGTATAATAGGCTTTAAAAATGTTTCAGATAACACAGTAACATCAAAAACATTTTCGTTAAACAGACTAAAAACAATTTCTCTTCTGACCATCAAATTCTCTACATTGGTATGACCTATCTTTAAGAAATTTTTAGACTTTATAAATTTATCTTGTAATGAAACAAATGGCCCCTGATTATTTATACTAACGCTCATTAAAATTTATTTGTAATTGAGAATACATTAAAATATAGATCCCTTTGTAAAATCCTAAATAAAAAACCCCAAGAAAAATAAACACATTAAAACAAACACATTTGAAACTGTTAATACCAACTGAAAGATCCTCAAATAAATAAGATAACACTGTAAACAAACTATAGCAAATACACATTTTTATCATGTAACAAATCAATACATTGTAGCGTAATAATTTTCACAACTTACTTAAGGGGATTGGGAAGGGTAATTTTTTTTTTAGATTTTCTATTTTTAATGCAGTTTTGTAGAATGAAACTTCTTCTTTAAGTATCTGATTTTAGAAATTAAATACGATCACTTTAAATATACTTTTTTAAATATAAAAACATAGTATGTTTTAAGTTTTTTGCTTTATGGTAGCGCCAGAGTAGGCCTCACTTTGTATAGTACTACTTACACAAAACAGTTGGTGTGTTTTGATTTTGTTATGTTGGTAGTACCAGCCAGTACTGTCTACTGCTAACATCTGTTGTTTTTCTGAATTGTTCGTTTCTATTACAACTGTTCTAGTCAACATAAACAAAATTAGTGTTTCTGAGTTTGTTTCGTTGTGAGTTCTATTCCTTGTGAGTTCTAGTCATTGTGTTGTGTTTTTAACAATGCCTCGTTTAAATGTATCTTATAAGAAGAAAAGTACTTTCAAAGGGAATAGGTACACAAAATTGCAATCAGTTGAGTTAGTGGAATCACATACACCGAGTGTTGCCTCGGAGCCTAGGCCTAGCTCTATCACTACTCCTGAAGGCCTCAGTACTTCACAAAGACCAAGTTCTTCTTCAAAAAAAACTGAACTTCTCTGTTTATGACAGGTTTGAGCCCAAAGGTAATGGTAACTGTATTTTTAATGTAGACAAACTAAGTGAGGTTATAAAAGGTTTTGTGCGATGTAAACATTGAGGTGGCTATGGCTGTGTCGAATTGGCTGTGTCACAGGAAGAACGACATGGACTGTCTGTAAATGTTGACATTGCATGTTCAAAATGTTCCACTGGAGTTCGTTTCAGGAACTCAGACCTCTGTGAAAACAATAAATATGACATAAACCTGTGATTTATTTATGGTATGAGAATTATTGGCCGGGGTCTTAGCGCAGGCAATATTCTTTGTTCACTTCTTGATCTACCATCTCCACCTCAAAAGTATTCTGTATACGCACAAACACTAAATACAGCTGTAGAAGCATGTGCTAAAGATAGTATGGCCCTAGCACGAGAAGAAGCAGTCACAGAAAATGGTGGTAATTCTGACTTGGCAGTAGCGTTGGATGGGTCGTGGCAGAAGCGCGGTCATGTATGCACAAAAAATGTCCAAGGTTCAAGTGGTACAATGGAGGTTAGTGGTGCGGTAAAGCTGTTTTACGACTCTGTTGATCACGGTGTGCGATACGTAAAGTATTTAGGAGACGGTGATAGTAAGGGCTATCAGGCGGGCACCTACCTAGAGAAAGGTGCTTTAATTGCTTCCTGCATCAACGAGCACACCAAACGTTGGCTGGAAGAAGTTATTCAAAGAATAAAACCTCTGGGAGACGACATCTCTCTGAGAGTGGGTCTGCGTAAGGACATCTTGAGGTCCACTAGGGTGTTTTTCAGAGCTCACCCGAAGCTTCTGAAGAAGACACCTGAAAAGGTACTTGAAATGTTCAAAAAGCAGAACCCCAACCTAAATGTAAACAAGTGGAAAATCCTTCCATCCAAGCCAGATCCGAAATGTTACGGATTCGTCTGTTTCCTCGACGAGGTCTGCTACAAGGCTGTGAAGGCTTCCAACTGTAGAGCCAACCTAGGACTCTGGCAGGTCTCAATTGTCTCCTCGACAGTCAAGGACAATGCCACGAGTTCTACAAATCAACCTCCAGCACAGTAGGGCTGCTTCGGCAGCCTTCTGCCAGTTCTTCCTCCAGGAGGGATTTGATCTGGCATTGATTCAAGAACCATGGCTTCACCAAGGGAGAGTGGCGGGCCTAAATGAAACAAAAGGTAAGTTAATTTAATGTACCTCTCTAAGGAATGTCAGGACCTGCATCCAGTTGAAGAGAGGCTTGGATTTTCTAACCCTCAACGAATTCTGCTCCAGAGATCTCACTGCGAGCATACTGACCTGGAAGAATGGAGGCATAGTACAGAGCACAATTGTAGGCTCCGTATACATGCCATATGATGCCAGGGAACTCCCTCCATCAAGAGACCTAGAGCTCCTGGTGGAAGAAGCACAAGCCAGACATCAACAACTTCTTCTAGGTTGTGACGCCAACGCCCATAACTCTGCTGGATGGGGCAGCACCAACACTAACCCCAGAGGTGAGGCACTTTTACAATTTCTTCTAAGTAGGGACCTATTTATATGTAATAAAGGTAACCACCCTACGGTCGCAACACGAATTAGACAAGAAGTTATTGATATAACAATCTGCACACAAGGTATACTTGGAATGGTTGATAAGTGGCACGTAAGCGAAGAGGCCTCATTATCGGATCACAGGTAGATCCGCTTCAACTTGCAAGATGAGGCTGCAGAGGTCCTCTATCGCAATCCCAGGAGGACTGACTGGTTGGGATATAAGTCTGACCTTCAGTCACAGTTGGGATTGGTAGGCGGAAGGGTGCGATGCTTCACAGACATAGACCAGATAGCTTCTGACCTCCAGAATGCTATAATCAATAGCTTCTACGACAATTGTCCATTGCGACGGGGGAAGAGTCGAACCAATACTAAGTGGTGGACTGCGGACCTCGCTCGCAAAAGGGCTAATGTTAGGAAACTGCACAATCAATGCAAAAGGAGCCGTATCTGGGAGTCCTATCATAGAGCTCTAACAGAATGCAGCCTAGCAATTAAAAAGGCAAAACAAAGTTCCTGGAGGCAGTTTACACAGAAAGTAAATGAATTAAGCGCGGCAGCTAGACTGCAACGTTTACTAGCCTCAGGTCCAACCGGTCACTTGGGATCTTTAAGGTCCCAGGGAGGTCAACACACTTCCGGGTCTAGTGATAGCCTCAAACTTCTCCTTGAGACTCACTTCCCTGATTGTATCTTTGAGAATGACGACACCGGAACTTCTGGTAACCACGAGGCAGGCTCATGGCCAAGAGCTTATCGTGGAAGCTGGGCCATTGCCAGAAGAATTGTCACTCTCTCTAAAGCCAAATGGGCAATTTCTAAATTTGCCCCTTTCAAATCTGCAGGAGGGGATGGAATCTTTCCGGCCCTGCTTCAACAAGGGCCGGAGAATCTCCTTACCCTTCTATGTGAACTATTAATGGCGAGCCTAGCTTATGGGTACATACCACAAGTCTGGCGTCTCAACAGAGTGGTCTTTATCCCTAAAAAAGGGAGAGCGGACTATTCTGTCCCTAAATCTTTTCGTCCCATCAGTTTATCTTCGTTTCTACTGAAAACATTAGAAAGACTGGTGGAGAGGCACCTGAGAAAGGGAGTTCTCTCAGACACTCCCCTTCATCGCAACCAACATGCATACCAGCAAGGCAAATCCTGTGAATCAGCACTGCACCAACTAGTCAGTAGGATTGAGGATAGCCTGTCCGCCAAGGAATTGGCATTGTGCACCTTCATAGACATTGAAGGAGCTTTTGACAATGCTAAATTCACTGCGATGGTAAGTGGAGCACAGCGACGTGGCCTCGAGCCAGCTCTGTGCCGGTGGCTTAGGGCCATGCTGTGCTCCAGACGGATCAGGGCCGATCTCAATGAAGAGTCGCTTGTGATCGCACCCACAAGGGGATGTCCTCAAGGAGGCATCCTGTCACCTCTACTGTGGAATCTAGTAGTAGATGGTCTACTTGAGGACCTTACTAACAATGGAATCTATGTCCAAGGATATGCAGACGACATAGTCCTTATGGTACAGGGAAAATATACAAATGTTGTTGTTGATATCATGAATACCAACCTTCAACATGTACACAACTGGTGTCATGGAGAGGGATTGAAAGTAAATCCCTCTAAGACAGTAGTTGTACCATTCACTAGGAAAAAGAACCTAGAGTCTCTTTCTAGGCTGAAACTCGCATCCACACAGCTGAGTGGTCAAAGACAGTCAAATATTTAGGACTGACTCTAGACCATAAGCTTACGTGGAACGATCATCTTAACAATATCCTGCATAAAGCAAAGTGGGCGCTCATGACGTCCAGGAGACTTGCAGGAATCTCATGGGGCGTAAAACCCCATATAGCACTATGGCTTTACAAAGCAGTTGTAAGGCCTCAAATCACTTATGGTTCATTAGTCTGGTGGACAAAGGTGAATCAGGTAACTGCTAAAGCCAAGCTCGAAAGCTTACAAAGGCTTGGCACAATCTTTGCAACCGGAGCATTTAGGAGCAGTCCCCCAGTGACCCTCGAGGTGGCTTTAGGACTTCTACCTCTTGATGTCCATATAAAAGCTGAACCGCGTAAGTCAGCCTATCGGCTGATGGTTGCTGGCCTGTGGAGGAATGGCGCGTCTAACGCGGGCCATGGCACCATCACTGAAGCTGTAAACCTAAGCGCTATTCTCGAAATGGTCTCCGACATAATGAGAACGGAGTTCGTATTCAATAAGCCATTCTCTGTTGACTTCTACTCCAGAGATGAGTGGAAATCGCAAGATAACATCCCAACAATAAGAAAGAGCTTTGTCTGGTACACGGATGGCTCGCTTATTAAGGGCAGAACTGGATATGGAGTGTTTAGTCAATCCCCTAGAACTGCCCTTTGCGGTAGTTTGGGACGGAACTGCTCCATATTTCAAGCCGAAATCTATGGTATCCTGGCCTGTGCCAACCTAGGCCTTACCAGAGGGTACCAAGGAAAGAACATCTGTATAATGTCAGACAGTCAGGCAGCTCTTAAAGCTCTTGACTCCAACAGCATTACATCCAAGCTTGTGTGGGAGTGCTTTAACACTCTCTGCAAACTTGGATCACGCAACTTTGTGCATCTTGGTTGGGTACCGGGCCACACAGGCATAGGTGGCAACGAATGCGCCGACAGGCTTGCCAAAAGCGGAGCAAGCATGCCATACACCGGTCCAGAACCGAGTTGTGGTATAAGCAAGTCAGCCGCTTACCAAAGTATAAACAAATGGTCCAGGAAGACACACCGCTTGCGGTGGCAGAGTCACCAAGGACAAGCACTCGGCAAAAGACTGCTTGCTGATTCTAGCTCCGGCTTCACCAGATGGCTGATGGGGCTGGGCAGGGATCGGGTTAAGCAAGTGATTGCCTTGATCACTGGACACGGCCACTTCAGGAAACACCTAAACACTCTAGGCTTACGAAATGAGGACTCGGAGTGTAGACTCTGCAATAAGTCTGAAGAGACTGCAAAACACATAATACTGGACTGTGAGAGACTGGGAGCAAGGAGAAGGGCTCTTTTCGGTGATAAACAACCAGGCGACGAACCAGATGCTAGTATCGGGGAAAAGCTTCTTAGCCTAATTAAGGGCACAAAGATAGGCTTACCCCTCTAACATAAAAGGGGCACACAATAAGCTCAGGTTGACGTGTGAGGATCTGTGAATCCACCCCAATACCCCAACGCTAAAAAAAAGGGCTATCAGACAGTTGTTTCTGAACAGCGGTATGGTAAAGATGTAAAGATAGAAAAGCTTGAGTGTATCGGCCACATAAAAAAACGAATGGGGACGACTTCGGCAGCTAAAAAGGGATTATAAAGGCAAAATTTTGGATGACGGTAAAAAGATTGGAGGTAAAAATAGGCTCACTGATCTAGATATTGACAAGTTGCAGACATATTATGGATTAGCCATTAGACGAGCAGTGTCGGATAACACTGGAGTACAAGGCATGAGAAGGAATATATGGGCCATCTATTTCCATAAGCTGTCGACCGACAAAACTCCCCAACATGGCCTATGCCCAAAGGGAGCTGATTCTTGGTGTGCCTATAATAAATCAAAAGAACTGAAGCAGTCTTATAGCCATAATCACAGCATTCCTGAAGCTATCTTACTTGCCATGAAAAAAATATTTACTGACTTCTCAAATCCTGACCTTTTAAAAAAGTGCCTTCATGGCCAAACACAAAACCAGAATGAAAGTTTTAATAAAATGGTATGGAAAATGGCGTAAATCACTGAAGTGTGGTGCTTGTAATAAAATAATAAATAAGAAATGTAACAAGCTTTGCTGTGCGGGAAATTGTGGTACATATTTTCACATTGATTGTGTGGATCTGTCAGACGATGAGAATCGTATTATTAGCAAATACGGTACATTAATTTCATGGACTTGCAGTGGATGCAGACAAAGTGAGGTTAATAACGTTAGTAACGCAAACTCAGATGCTGAAGTAAATATAAACTGCTGTCAGTGTAGTGAGTATATAAGAATATTAACAGACCAAATTTATGATTTATCCAAAAACCAATCTAAAATTAGAAAAGAACTTAGTTTTCTACTATCCGAAAATTCTAAACTGTCATCTGCATTGACAAACCAAGCTGAGGCTGTAGTTGATCTCTTATTGACTGACAATAGTGACAATGACAATACCTTTTCTTACTCTAGTATAGTGAAAAAAATCAGTTAAAAATAAAATTAGGCCTAGTAATATAAGCGATCAGGACAAATCATACAGAAATGAAAGTTTAATCACAAAGGATAATGAGTCAACAATACCTCTCGATAAATTGAAGCCTTCTGCTGCCTCATTTGACAGAAATGAAAGTGATGCTGACATATCAGTCTCAGAGGAATGTGTAGCTATTGGTAGCGAAACTGTAAATAGCCATCAATTCATTCAACCAATTTTGCCGAATTTTCGGGATAATGAACCAAAGAAAAACGTACCAAGCACAGTTAATAGGGTTACTGCTGATCATAACCTAAAAACTAGTAGTGAAGGTTTTCAAGTAGTCAAGAAAAGAAAGCAGCATTATGATAGGAACGATATTGGAAAACCTCCCAGGAAACAAGGTAAATATATTACTGGATGTTCGACCAAGACTAATAAGTTAAATGTGGTAGAGAAACATAGATTCTTATTTGTCTCGAGATTAGCTACAGACGTTACTTGTGACTCCCTTAAAAAATATCTTAATGAAGGGTTAAGGGGAGATTATGTAGTTACTCAGTTAAAAAACCGTTTCCCAGGTTATTCCTCATTTAAAGTGGGTGTGCCTATATCAAACTGGGACAAAGTGTTTGTGCCAGAATTTTGGCCTAATGGAACATATGTTAGTCGTTTTAGGTTCTTAAATCGATCAAACAATGTTGGTAATATCCAGTCGTCTTTTTTGGACAAGGATCAGAAAGGTGTAGTGATACCATAGGTTTTAAAGTTAAGGATACTGCCAGTGGAACCAGAGTTTTAAATAGGTCTAGGCCTATTACTAGAAGCAGTATATCTGAAATAGGTGTATGCCTTTGGAACTGTCAAGGCCTCTGCGGGAAGGTTGAAATTATCGAGATGCTTGCCTCAACGGAGAACAGCGATATTTTATGTGTAACAGAACATTGGTTGAAAGCGGAACAACTTGAATTGATTGGGTTACAGGGCTACATTCTAGTATCCAAATTTTGTCGATCGGAAAAAATACATGGATGATCTGCTATTTTTGTTAAAGATAGTTTAAGTTGTCGTCCAATTCCCGAAATTATGAACTTGTGTATGGTAGATGTCTTTGAACTGTCAGCGGTATTTATTGCAGAATTAAACACAACAGTTATTTGTGTATATAGAATACCAGATGCAAATATGTTACACCTGTTTCTTGAAAAGCTCAATGAACTTTTATTTTATTTATCATCTAAAAAAACTGAAGTGCTTATCTGTGCAGATTTTAATATTAATTTTAATGATACTACCCATTATGATACGATGGAGTTGAACCAATTAGTGACTTGCTATGGTATGCACATTATGTTTCAAAACGTTGTAACTCGTCCTGGTAACATCTACGATGGATCCTGTATTGACAATATCATTACTAATATACATCCCTCAAGATGGACGACCTCAGTCATTCCTATGGCTGTGTCTGACCATAATGCGCTGACAGTAAAAATTGGACTTGATATCAAAATTGTGGGAGCTGATGACAGTGTTGTTAAACTTGGAAGACAGATTAATGACAATAGTATAATCATCCTTTTAAATTGTTTAAAAAATGTAAATTGGTTTTCTGTATTCTGTATAATGAATGTAAAGATATTAATGCTAAGTTTTCTCAGTTTTTAAATTTATTTGTATGGGCTATTAATCTAGCTTTTCCTTTGAAACCTGTGCGTTTTAAGAAATCATATTTTGTTAAAAGAGGGTATGTCCCTGAATTAGATGCATTGAAGCAGACATGCCTAAAATATTTTTATGATTTTAAAGAAAGTGGTTGTGAAGCCCTAAAAATTAGATACAAAGAATTAAGATGCCTATATTTAAGATCTGTTAGAAGTGCTAAACTAGCCTATCATAATAAATTAGTTTCAAATTCAGTAAATCAACCTAAAGAAGTATGGAATATTATTAATAACAATCTCAATGTAAATAGTAAGCCTAAATTATGTTTAGATGATAAGACATGTCCACTGACAGCTGAAGGTTTTAACACATTTTTTATCAGTAGTATTAGGGAAATTATTGAGAATGTGCCAGTTCATGTTAATTTATCTGTATATAGTTTTTTGTCTTCTGTTAATGTACCTACTGTTTTTGCTTTTAACCCTGTATCTGTCGAGGAAGTTTTTGCTGCCATTAACTCCTTAAGTAATTCAAATTGTTTTGATGTATATAATATTAATTCTAAAATGTTAAAAGTGAGTAATTATCTTATTTCTGAAGTTCTTACTGACATTTTTAATCAATGTATTGATTGTTGCATTTTTCCTGATAAACTGAAAATGTCAAAAGTTGTTCCTATTCATAAAAAAGGTGCCAAAGATGAATATGCTAATTTTAGGCCTGTTTCACTTGTTCCTGCTGTGTCAAAGGTCTTTGAGAGATTAATTAGTTTACAAATAATAAAATATCTAGAAAGTAACAAACTACTTTCCACACAACAATATGGTTTCAGGAAACAAAGGTCAACTACAGATGCTGTCCTTGCTTTTATTCAGGATTGTCTGGAAGGTTTAGAGGATGGTGTGCATATTAGTGCAAAGTTCTTTGATCTCTCAAAGGCCTTCGACACAGTATCTCATGATATCTTATTAATGAAACTTGAAGCTCTTGGTTTTGATTACAAGTCGATTAATTTTATAAAATCTTATCTTACTGATAGATCACAGGCAGTTTATTTTAAATGTAATTTATCTAATTTTAGAAATGTTGACCAGGGTGTCCCACAGGGTTCAATTTTGGGACCTCTGCTTTTTTTAGTATATGTAAATGACTTGCCTTGTAACATTGAAGATAATAATACTACTTGTTTTCTGTATGCCGACGATATTTGTGCTAGCATTAAATCTCAAAATGCTAATATTGATGATGTTTTTGCTTCAAAAGTTGATGCTTTGGCTAAGTGGTGTGATGTGAATAAATTGTCTATTAATTTGACTAAAACTCAAGATCTTGTTATATCTTTAAGGAATAATACTTTTCAAACAATTAAATTTCTTGGCATAATGGTCCAGTCAAATCTTAAATGGCAATCTCATGCTAAATATATTGCTCCAAAAGTGTCTAGAGGAATTTTTATGATTAGAAGGTTAAGTTTAATCGTCAGTTCTCAAGTACTTCTTTTAATTTACTATAGTTTTGTACATACATATCTTTCTTATGGTAACATCTTGTGGGCAAACAGTTCAGTGTCTCAGTGTTTGTTTGTACTACAGAAAAGAGCTATCAGACTAGTGTGTGGTGCTAGGCCTAGAGCACATTGTAAATTATTATTTAAAGAGTTGAAAGTTTTATCCTTACCTAGTCTATATGTTTATAATTGTTTGCTATATGTTAAAAAATACATTGATAATTTTAAAAGTCATTCTGAGGTGCACTGCTATAATACAAGATTCAAGGATAATTTAAGGAAGGAGCAATGTAAATTCTCAACAACTCAACAAAGTTTTAAGTCCAATGCCATAAATTTTTTCAATCATCTGCCTTTAAATGTTAGAAGTTTAGAATATAATATATTTAAATTGTATGTAAAAAATGTACTTATTGAGCATTGTCTGTATACTGTAAATGAGTTTTATGACATAAGAATGTAGATAATTTTTTACATTACAAATACTTGACTATGCTAATACAAAATGTTTTTTGTCCTTGGCAATAAATGATTTGATTTGATTTGATTTGATAACATAGTTTGGTCAAAAATTCCAAAAAACACATTTGTTAGGTTAGATACTTTGAAGCTTGGTGCCAATGATGCAGTTTTAACCTTCAATGATGGTTATTCCAGTAAGTTGAGGGTGTTTGATAAATTAGGACTAAAAATGTCTAAAAAGTCGGTCGACGCACTTCGCACCATGGACAGAATAAGATTGAAGAAAACAGAAAAGGCAACAGAAGAAATGTCAAAAGCAGCTAGACAGGCCAGGAGAGCTAAGAGGAAGCTGCAAGAAGACAAGGAAATGGATGCTGATGATCCAGATTATGGTGCAGGACTCTTCTAAGCAGAGCTGTGAGTACATTTTCTTTAACGCTCGTTAACCGAAATTTGATTTTTTTTTTTACAAAGGCACATTTTTCTCAGGAACTATAAAAGATACAGAGTTGAAATTTTTTATGCATGTACACCTACATAATACCAAGTAACAGCACTAGAATTATAACATTTAAATTTGTAGTTGCTGAGAAAAAAAATTTTATGTAAAAAAGTAAAAAATAGCATATTAAAAAAAAGTTTTCAACAATTAAAAAAGATATTAAAATAATTCTAGTAGTGTAGCTTTACAATACATAGGGGTATACAGATATAAAATTCAAACTCAATATCTCTTATAGTTCCTGAGAAAAGTGTACCTAAAGTTCACAAATTTAACATGGCGGGTATAGGGCCTTCCCACTCCCCTTAACACTTCCATTGAGTCAATCACCACAAAGCGATCTCCAGGATTCTTGCGCATGAAGATCCTTCCATTTCTGATACAAATATACGTGTACTGTTTCTCCCGCTTGACCTCTCGCGCTGTGTTGTGTAGCTTCCTGTTCGCCTGAGTGAGGCTGTTGTTGACATAAATCGGATTTGACTGTCCCTCCATGAACCCGATGTCCCTGGTATTGAGATTTCTCTTATCTTTCCTCTTCTGTATAAATTGTTCAAGGTCCAGCTTACGGACGAAACGGACCACGATGCCTCCCGGCCTCCCATCTGCACCCGCTGCCGTCCTGTAGCGGTAACAGTTATCTATCATATTTACTTAAAAATTCAAATCCGATTGCAGCTGCCACTCTGGATATCTGATCCAGAAGATCCTCTTTATCGTTGCTGGGAATCCCATTGATCTCGATCACATTTTCCTTTGACGCCTGCTCCAGGAAATTGGTTTTGTTGGTGAGTTCCTGTACAGTTTCCTCAAATTTATGTTTTCTTGATACAGGTGAGATATGTCCTCCTTGATTCCTCTCACCTGTTTCCCTACTTCCTCAATTTTGTTACCGTTGTCAATTATCCATTCAGAGTATTTTTCCATGTTATTTTTGAAGTCAATGTTTATGTCTTTCATTTCCCGGCGAAAATCTCTCATTTCATTCATTAAATCGAGTATATCAGTAGACTTTATCTTATCAAGTCTACGTCGCTAATGATAAGCTAAGTTCGCTTTCTCCCGCACAAACAGGACATAACCATGGCTGATTCTTTTCATAGTCTTGCTTAGAAATTGAAGTACATTTGAAATGGTAATTTTCACCGCACTCAGAACATACTGGCCTGCATGAATTATGAAAAAACCCCTTAGCACATTTTTTACAAACGATCTTTCTTCTGATCCCAGTTTTTGAAATATTACTGGAATCTGAGCCGACATTTGAGTCACTGTGTTTTTGAGTTTGAAAAAAAGCAGCTTTTTCACTCACCGGAGTAGCTGGGGTATTATCATCCCGTACTGCCTTCTTCGTATCACACTCAGAACACTTCCAATTAACATTACTAGACACAATACATTGAAAGTCATCGTCAGTCAACGTACCAATACAGTCAAGATGATAGACTTTTTTGCACAAGAAACACTTTAGATAATTACAATTGGCTGTGACTCCAACAGTACATATAGAACACTTCATAGTTGAATAAATCCAGTAATAAGTAAATAGACAGTCATACACCGCTAGTACGCGGCCACAAGAAAACTATGGCAAGTACCTAACCTTAAAATTGATACACTGTCGCACAGCGATGCTTCCTCCTCGGCGGCTCGGCCACAACTGACAGAGAGAGAGAGAGAGAGAGAGAGAGAGAGAGAGAGAGAGAGAGAGAGAGAGAGAAGAGAGAGAGAGAGAGAGAGAGAGAGAGAGAGAGAGAGAGAGAGAGAGAGAGAGAGAGAGAGAGAGAGAGAGAGAGAGAGAGAGAGAGAGAGAGAGAGACTTTGATACTTTGATACTTTCTTTATTTATCCTGCCATGGTTTAGACCAATGGTCCACTCCACCACCATGACAGGCAACACATATTCATATGTAATACAATGTTTGAGCAGTTGCCTGATTTTACAAATTAGATTTTTTTTTATATCTATTATCTTATTCTATTTTATTATGTGTTATAAAACTCTTTTTCTACAACTATATTCTTATTTAAATCATATATATATATATATATTTAATTTTATCACTTAAATATACCCTACTTACAGTTAAGTTCTATATTTTACTATTTACTTTATATGTTTATTCAATACAAACATAATTTTTTTTTCTTTTTTTTTTTTGTATGGTCTCAATTCTAAATTCCTATACATATAGGAAAAATTAATCTTACACAAGGAAGAATAATTTACACAGTATTGATGTACTATGAACTTATAATTCATATCTTTCTAAAAGTTTCATTTTGTATTTTCTTAACAAAGCTGCATTGCTTTCCCTATCACTTTCCCGCAGTTCTCTTTCTAGTACATTCAATAATCTAATAGATGTCACTAAGAAGGACTTACTGTAGATAACAGTTCTATGAATCGGAATTTGTAAAGTTATTCCTGAAAAACGAGTATTTCTAACATGTACATCAGTCATTCTTTTGTATCTTTCAAACAAATACACTGGTTGTTCATTTTTAAGTACTTTAACTGCCAATTTCATTATATTCAATTCCATCCGCTCCTTAATTTTCAATAAACCAAGGTCTTTATAATATGGTGTTGTGACGTATGCAGTTTATGGTGAGTTATGGTATAAATAATGTAGAACTGATCACTCTACATTATATAAATTTCAATTCATCAATGTCGTAGCGCGCCGACATTGTACCAATTATACCAATGCCCGTACGTCACTCTTGCCTGTTCTGCATAAAAGAATAGCCCATTGAGTAACCTTTTATCTCCGGTGGACTGTTCACCGCACGACCGGACGACACGCTGCGGCAGGTGAACTTATAACAAACAGCTGGTGGATTGATTAGTGAGGAAGCTTGCGAGTGACTGGATTGCGTCGGTGCTGTGTGTGTCTACGAGCCCTTCAGCTTCGCTGGATTTTCGGGAGCCGACTAATAAATTGGCCAAGGTGAACTACTACCATATATTTTCCTTAGTTCTCGTCACTCTTACGTGAATTCAATATACTAATTTTAAAGTTTAAAACACTACTCAAGATTATAGAATCACTCAACTGAGCCTTTGGAAAAACTGTTAGGGTTTGAATTGAACGTGTAAAGCTAAAACGTGGCATTTACTTTTAATAGTTAATAATCTTACCTAATAATTTGTTTAAAGTATTTGTTTCAAAACCAATTACGCTAACTATGTTGACAACATTTCTAAGAGAAAGAGGTAAACTTATAAATAGTACATATGTTGAGAATTAATGTCACAACTTGAACTGTTATAACTGCAATGTTTTAAATGTTTTAATCGAAGAAAATTAATCTCTTTTATAGTAAAGTAAGTATTTAATTATATAAATACATACAAGTCGCATAAAATACAACCATGATTGACATATATTTTGTAACAGACCGTGTACAGTCCTAATTTGATGTGTCACAGTTTCATGTTAGTACGATACAATAGTTTTTAAACGTTTCTTCTTAATGTATCAATGTTTATTTGTAATAAAAGTCAAGGTAAATTATTACCTCAAGCTATTAATAATTAGTCTTTGATATCATATTAAATTTATAAATTCAATTTTGTTATTATACTGCCTATTATGTTAAATCATACTGTGTACATGTAGGGTACTTTAACTGTTTATTATTTTCGACAGTGTTTATTAGCCTTTGATATGAACAGTCAAGCTTACAATTCTCATGATTTTATAGCCAGAAATTGCATAAATACAGGTAGATTCATTATCCCCTAGAGTATTGTTGCTTAATCAGCTGAATATACATTCTAGCATAATATTTTCTTTGCTTCAAACTAACAAAAACCTAATGTTTTTTATTTTTAAATGTTTCATTGTTGTTTTTCATTTGTATGTAAATGTCCATTTCAATTGCTACTGAGAACTGTTGTTATCTGATGTTCTCTGTTGGTTGAACATATTAATCAGGTAATTTAAGTAAGTTAGTTTTAGTAATTTAATTAACTAACTATAAGAAAAATGAACTGATTTTAATTGATTGGATGATACTACACTTGTCAACTTGGATAATTTCTCTGATTTAAGGTTTTATATGTTCATAATAACATTAACCAATTATGTGATATACCTATATACCTATCGATAAGAAGCTTGCTGGGTCCATAACTATTTTGCAGTGAATGTGTTCAAGGGCTTTTGGGATTTGGTATGGGTACACTTCTGGACTGCGCCCGGAGCCTGGTGGACTTATTGCCGAGCCGCTAGTGGGTACTCCAGCTTGCACTACCCTGACACTGGGATCTGCTCCTAGCCGTGCCGCCTTACACCTACCACTACCGCACCGCGGATCCGCTCTCGCCGCGCCGCGCTCTTCCGCGCCACGGTCTGGACCGGACGTAGTAGGCCTTTTGTGTTGTGACTCCCAGTTGGTGAGTACAGACTTGGATTATTTCACAGAGTGCTCTTATGGATTAGTGAGTCGGACGCGGACTGATGTCTAATTCTGGACCAGGAGCCTTTGTATTGTGGAAGGAGCCCTTAAAATTTGGTTCAACGCTACCCTCCAGACGTTAACTGCACACCTTAGTGCATTATAGTGTATCTTTAGTATATTTACTTGTGTCGTCTATTATTTACATGTCTAGGCCATTTATTGCATGTGTTTATTGTATTTATTTATGTATGTTGAATGTTGTTTTGAGGAAGTGGAGCGCTCCCTACCATAAATAGAGTTCATTTAGCCATTTGTAATTCTCTCTAATAAGTGGTAACATTGTATCTTCGCTATATTTGTTGTTGATTATTTTCTGTCTAAAGCATTTACTTACTGTAAGGCTGGATTACTTGTGATAATGTCATACAATTCCTGCACATAAATAATTAGTTTAATTGCAAACATTTGAGTGTTTTGTTTCTTTTGTTCAGTCCTAGTAACTGGATTTAGATAACCTCGCATAAGTATTAGGGGTCTATATTTAACCTTATATTCAGAATATTTCAATACAACTATCTGTGTAATCCAAAGGCCTGGTTGACAAAAAAAATAGCTTTAGTGTATGGTAGTAGGGAGCCTGATTGGTACTTTCCTTGGAGCAGGGGTACTGTTCCTTGTTGGAGCCCTGCCTGTTACCTGTCCTACAACAAGGTGGCGCCCTTTCCCTCACCGAGCAACCTTAAAGAAGAAGAAGTACTAATCGTAGGTTTACCCTTTACCCTTACGGCGCGCTGTCAAGGACCACCCCCTTTCTCCACTGAGTGATACCGGACATTTGCACAATTCCCCTAGGGGAGAACGTTGCAGTGTTACATGTTGATCCCACCTTAAATTATAGATATATCTTATGCATGCATTTTGCGCTTTCTGTAACTTATCAGTTAACTCATTATTTATGTCACAATAAGCTATATTTGCATAATCAAAAATAGGTAATACTAGTGTTGTTACTAGAAGCTTCTTAATATAAATTGGAGGATTAAAGCTCAATTTTCTAAATTTATACAAACACTGGAATACCCTCCGAACAATATAATTTACTTGTATACGCCATGATAAATCATTAGACATTCTTAAACCTAAATTGAAAATTGAGCTCTCTAAATTTAAATGTACATTGTTTATCATCAAAGGTGTCAAACTGTTAACATCAATGTGAGGTAGCAACCTTGAGGATCCAAACAATACCGGCTTACACTTTGTTATATTAAGCTGTAATCCATGATCTTTACACCATGTATGTAATGTACCCAAATCCGCATTCATACAGTTAACAGCATCATTTACACATTGAATATTAGGCCTACTGTTTAAATATAACTGAATATCATCTGCATACATCATATATTTACAAAATATAACAGAACTACCAATCTTATTAATGTATAAAGAAAAAAGCAAAGCAGAAAGTGTGGATCCCTGTGGAACACCTACAGAGTTATTCTTCCATTCTGAAAAATTTCCATTATTTGTTTTGATTCGCTGAAGTCTATCAAGTAATCAAGTACAAGTAATCTCGAAACCAATCAACCACAGCGGAACCAAAATTGGAAGATTCCAGAAGAGAGAGAGAGAGAGAGAGAGAGAGAGAGAGAGAGAGAGAGAGAGAGAGAGAGAGAGAGAGAGAGAGAGAGAGAGAGAGAGAGAGAGAGAGAGAGAGAGAGAGAGAGAGAGAGAGAGAAGAGAGAGAGAGAGAGAGAGAGAGAGAGAGAGAGAGAGAGAGAGAGAGAGAGAGAGAGAGAGAGAGAGAGAGAGAGAGAGAGAGAGAGAGAGAGAGAGAAAATAGCAGTAGTGAGTCCTCTATAAATGATTGCAACTTCCAAATTTGATTTTGTCAAGAAGAATAATATCAACTATTCCAGTACGATTTTTTTACATTTGAAAGCGAGATGCGAAAGTAATACAAATGGTTACTTGTTTTAGTATTTTACTAGACTTAACAGAACGATACATTTCCAGATAGCGTGAAAACGCCAGTTGTTACAAACACATTAATCAGACGATATATTGCAGACGTCAGTAGGCTATTGACAACACTTTCCATCATAACAGTTGATAAAACCATTAATTATTTCCAATAATTTCAATCCTACGATGTACATTGTGTGTAAGTATTATCCTATAATAATTACAATTAATTAAAAGCATTTTTTATCGTTACACATAGATTTCCTTATAAAAATTACCACAATCGATTCTCTTCCATACCCTTAAATATGTAATGTAATAACTCAGGTCGTTGGACAAAAATACTATAGTATTTTGTTGTAAAAATTGGTTTCACTTTAATGTAGAGTGAAACAGATCATTTTAGGGTCTTTGCTGTTGAAATGATTAGTACAATATTGCCTTTTTACTTTTTTTAGGTATATCATTTGGTTTATATAGGGTCTTGTAATAACTAGGTAACTTCACTTCTAACGTATCTGAAATCTGAGAAGACCTATCAAAGGCGATTCTAAGATATAATTACTGTAATACTTTGTTGAGAACGATAAAAGAGTTTATAGGCTGAGTAGTAGCGTAGCCTATCACTCGAGGAGCAGGACTTTTTTTTACTGGCTGACTGTCTGCTCGATATCTAGACAGGGCCGTACCTAGCTTTAGCGAGCCATTCCGCCACGTTCCGTTCAATAGGTGTGTTGCCGAACACACCCCAGGCCCCCTGAAGGCCGGGCCATAGTAAAACTGCCCGATAAAACCGTTTTAATTATCGGCCTGTACCTCGACGAGTTGGTCCATATACTTTCATAAAGCATAATTTCTACACGGTGTCCCCTAAATGAGCTTATTAAATTTAACCATTTGATTAGTGAGGTCAACATAAGTAAGAATTGATAAATATACTATAGTCTTTACGAAAGGGCTATATCTTTAAATTTAAAAAAACTTAAAAAATAAAGTCCTTATGTTGATGTTTATTGATACTGTCACATAAAATTTTGGTAACCGCTATTATCTTCTCTTTCTTTCTTAAAATCGAAGAATCTATAGAGGAATGTGAAAAAAAGGTTTAATATACTATTACTGGTAAATGAATTAACAAAATTTTTTTCTAATATAAAATTTTTATTAATTGCCAAGGCCTTTTCGTGAAGTATCCTGATGATGGGGTTATTGGATTCCAAAATGATGCCTTTGTGGAGTAAATGGAAATTTAATAATTGGAAAATTTGGTATTACCAATTTACCAAATGATTTGATTGTAAATTATCCTTTTTACTTTTTTATAAATAAATTTATTTATAAATCTGTGTTTCCAGAAGATGTATCAGGTTACAAAAATAATTATAAAAATTCCCTCATTTAATATTAAAATTATACCAAGAGCCAAAAAAGGTATTTGGGAAAAGGATGAAAAGCAGTACAACAAACTAAGCGCTTATATCTCCAAGCGTGGTTATTCAAACATCCAGAATCCAGACCCAACTTTTAGTAAAAGTATGAAGATTTCCCAGGCCTCATTTGAAAATACTCGATGTTTTCTAGTATAAGATTTTGTAAGAAGTGGAAGAAAAGACAAGCATTCCCTAATGGGAATTTATTTACTTACTGTTTACAAAAACTGTTTAGGAAACAACTGTAAGAGAAAGCTTGTAGACTGAACGCACGCTTCCGTATTCATTTCCAGGATTGGGCAAGCTTCAATAATGTATCGTGCCATTGAGGGGTAGGAAGGAAAAATTTCCATATTTGTCTGTTTTATACTAGTTCTAATGGATATTTCTAGAGAAAAAACCCCTGACCCTATAGTAAATTAAAAATCTTGTCATGAACACTTTCATGTCCTATAATATAGTGCAACATTTGAGTTTGAAATAAATGGTAAATTTCCACCTCATTGTTTCTAAGTACTTTAAAAAAATCCTTACAAAAAATACATCATTTAATGAAAATTACCTGTTAAAGAAAAAACATCCTGTCTGTTTTCAGACTTGACTTCAATCAATCTGAGTTCAATGTTTCGGTCCTTGAAGGGATTCACATGACAAGGCGTTCACAAAGCCGAACCGGACGACGAAGAACGAAGGAGCACGTCAGAACGCCGAAATTCCCTGAATGTTAATTTCTGACATAAGAGAAGATGCGGGGGGCCAGATTTAAATTTACAGAAAAATTAGTGATAATCAAGGAGGTTTTCCACTCAAATTTGACACTTATGAGGTGCAAAATTGAGTGCACTACAAATGTTGACTGAGATACGATCCCAAAGGCACGTTTGGGAGCAAAAAAACCGAGTCGAACAGGGGGGGGTTTCGATATTGTTTGAGCCTCTCTCTATACGTCCTCGGCCTTTCTGTTATTTGAGTCTTAGGGGGGGCGGGGGGGGGGGGGGGGGACTCTCGGGTTAGACTCCCTTCGTTTTTTCCTTCTGTCACCCATATATTGGATTCCTTTTAGACGAACATAAACAAACCAGACCAGAACTTTTCAAGAGTCAAGTCTGCAAACAGCATCAGATTTCAGGGTGCTGCACACGTAAGAAGCAAATTCAACTAGGAGCTAAACTCAAAACATTCGTACTAAATCATGCCTTGCAACCAGTAAATGCGTAATGTTTTAGTTTTTGGGGTTGAGTTTTCCGTAAATAAACCTTTACTTAAAAGGAATATTTCCCTCAGAAAAGCACTAAAGATATTTGATTTTTAATAAGTTTTTACAACAGTCCTATTATGGATATAGCAACCGAAACCAACATCACGTGTGCTTGAAGTCTTTTCATCAAATCATCACTTTATATAGTATTCTTGTCACATAAAAGAAGTACAAAAATCAAAACTTTTCCAAATACCAATTTAAAAGAAAATTATAAATATTCTTTTATTCATTTTTTAACTATTTTATGTTAAACATCATCATTAATATCTAACGGAGTAATACTTATACATTGTTTTAAAAATTTCTAAAGCCACTATCCCCTAAGAGTTTTTTTAAAAGAAAAACATTTCATACATTAGCATTACAAACATAAACCTTTTGACCCCCCTTAAAACGTCCTATTACTTTTATCGCATTATATTAGTACAAACAAATCATACATTAGGCAATGAAGTCATGGACGTAATAATGTCCAAAAAAACATAAAAACATACATTGTGCTCACTCACTGAGCTCAGTTTATTGTTTAGGCCCACGGGCACTAAACTCTAAACTGCGTGTCCTAAAAACTGTGATAAATTTAGGTCCATAAATATCACCACAAAAAAAATGGATCTAATGCTGGAGGGTGAAAACGTAAACAAATAAGGTTCATTAATATTTTTTTTTTCCTTTTTTTTTTTTTTATTTTTTTTTTCCTTTTTTTTTTTCCCCTTTTAGTAACAAACGTTAATATAGTCTAATCATGAGACAATTAAATGTGTGTGACGTTTTTTCATATCCAGGTGAAATTACAAATAAAAGAAGCATAAATGAAAAATTACAGTTTTCTCATTTTTAAAGGCTCTTATAATTTGTAAAAATAAAAAATAAAAAAAAAAAAAA
>NW_025783581.1:0-30614 GCF_021130785.1 Homalodisca vitripennis
TTTATTTTATTTTTCTCGGTGTTTGCGTCAAATCAACATTTCCATATTGTTTAGCCAATTCTTTTATGTAAAAGAGTATGAGTTACTCATATTGTGACGAAAACTGGAATATTTTGTGGAAATTTCAAATTCAGATTACACATAAATGAGCTGCGCCTCGAAAATTTACCTGTTAAATGACAATGATCTCTTACTTTATTATAAACTCTTATTTTCCAACAAACAGGAGTAAAACCATACTGAATTGACTCAACATCATAAGCAGACCATTCGCAAATATGACAAACGTTTGCATTTTGGTATGAAATTTCTTCTTCTTCAGTCAATTTCATAGGTTTTTTGTTCTTAGAATTATATTTTGTAGCTATGTATTTTGATATTTTATTGAGTTCTTCAAACAATTTTGCAGGAACATTAGGCAAAATCTTCTTCATTTTTTGCTCGATAAACATATAGGTTTGTACATGCGTTTTTGTCACATTTGACACTAAATATAGAGTAAAACCATAAGGAATATGCTTCTGAATCTTGGTTGTAGTCGATCTTTGTGGATTGTTTTTTGCATGTTGGAATCTTCTCTAATATGCTTTTCAAAATCCATATAAAAAACGTAAGGATGAGAAAATTTCTTTTGATAATTAGAAAATGTTGTCGTTTGACCGGAAACGGCATAATTGGCTTGCAAACTTCATGTTGCTTGCAATTTCTAAATGATCTGTTAAATCTCCAGATTTGTTAGAAATGGCTTTAACATCTTCTACAAGAAATTTTCTTTCCTTATGCTTGGATAACTGGAGAACTCACGAGTTTATTTAAATCTGTTATCAACAAATAATGAGATTTGTCTTCTTGTTTAACATACAATAAATCGATTTCTAACTCGGCATTATAAACTTCGGAAATTTGTAATGGAAAATGTTGATTTTCGTCATAAGTATAGACATTGATAGACATTTTTGGATATTTGTACTGGAATTGGAGCTGCGTTTCTCAAATAATTGTATATCTTTTTTTTAAAGAACATTGGATACTCACAAAGGCCCGAGGAAAATATCTCGTCATTTACAAATTTCTCTCGTCGTATTGCTTTGCTCTGTCCGCATTCTTTTAGGGTTTTCCAATAGCACATCGTGCTTAGCACCACGGATAGAATAAACAAAAACAGAATTCATCTTTATTTTTGATATTTACACAAGCTTTCTTTACCCATGATTCTCTTGTGGTTAAATCTGATATTATATGATCCTCGCGCTGCGTTCATAATTTCGTTTGTTTATTAAGGCTCAAAACTAGTTGTGTTTGCATCTGTTAAATGTCCATCCTGAACCCCCTATTTGGGATGATTTGTCTGTTCTCCGATAGTGTGATTTTATAATTTATTGAAATTGTGTTTAGAAATTAAAGTCGTTTACATCAAATATTCTCGTATGCTTTTTTATAGTAAAAAATACATTGAGGCAAGTTTCTTTTTGTGGGGTTCACGCGGTACTATAAATTAGTTTCGTTCATATTTCCATTCCAATGACGTGATAAGAGACAGAGAGAGAATATCTTTTCATATATTTCTAACATTCTCTTGAAATTTTTCTATTAAACTTTTTAATTTCTATGGCCGGCCTCATAATTGATTAGATATTTGTAAATTGACATCATGTGGAATTCTCATGGAATTATCGTTTTTTTTTTTATTTTTTTTTTTTTAAATATGTTTTTTTGGTTTATTTAATAATGGTTACATTGCTTTGGGAAAAAAGACCCCGTCTTTGTGTATCTTTGTATTAGAGGATAATTATTATTATTAAATACTTATACAATCTATGCATAGTTTCAGGTTTTTGGTTTTTTTTTTACGTTTTTTTTTAACTTAGTTTTAAGAGTTTTGTCAATTTCTTTCGATCATTTCAGACTTAGTTTTAATCGTTTTTTGTATTTCAATAGGACAATTTTTTTCAGCGATGATTGATTGAATTTTTTCATCATTATTAAATAGATTGAGATCTTTTTTTTCTCTCCTTAAAGTTTTTCTTTATATTTCACGCAATCTTTTCTATATTGTACCATCTTTTTCATGATCGACAATTTGATTTTCTTTTTAGGACCATTGTCTTTAAAAAAATTCAGTTCTTTCTCGTAAATTTACTTTGTTTTTGGCATCTAAATTCGTGTTTGCTTTCACATGATTCAATGGATTTTGGTGACAGGATAACGGCAGCCAGAAAAAAGAGAGAGAGCCATTTAATATCGATCATGAGTTTTTTCTTTTTTAAAATTTATTTTTTGCCATAAAACGGAACATGTTACTTTTTCACCCTCCATTTATATAAGAAAAATTTTTAACTAAGGTTTGTAGGAGGCAATTTAAATTCTCTATACTAATTTTTTCAATAATTTTTAGAATTTAAAAAAATTTATATGAATTTTTTTTACTCTTGAATTTGACAGAAATCAGCACAATTTCTGGTGAGTTTTGAAAACAGTGTTAGGATTCTTTCTATTTATTATTTAAAAAAATGTGTAAAACTAAGACTCTTAAAGTTTCATTCGAAAAAAGTAGTATAGAGAATTTAAATTGCTGCCCTCTACTTACAAACCTTAGTTAAGAAATTTTTCTTATTTAAATGGATGAGGCTACTAAAAGGAATTTTAAATGCAGGATTGGTTGTGATTTTAAAGATCAATGAATATAAGAAATTAATGGAATTAGAAGGTAAAAGGAAAAGAAAATAAGGAATACAAAAAATTTTTTGAATCTGGAGGGGAAAATGACAAGGATAAATTCTGGTTTCGTTTTTGTGTTTACATTATATTGCCCGAGCAGTTGGAAGATTCTAAAGTACACTTATTACGAACAGATTTTTGACTCTGTTTTGGATGAAAAAAAAAATGATTTTTAAAGAAGTGAAAATATTGAATAAACATGAGTAAATTACACCTTTGGTTGTTAATGGAAACAGAAAGACTATTAAAGATTTAAAGACTGTCGTTACTATCACATTTTGTAGAGTAGAATCGTAGATTCTTTTTTTTGTCGTAGCAGACATTTCTGGGATAGATTTATTTGAGAAAGTTGAAGAAAGAAGCAATAACAGCTATAGATGCGGTTTATTTTTTAATTCGTGATTTACAAGATTCGTTTATTTATTGTCCTTTTAAACAGTTATTTTCCCATGATTTACTATTCGGCTTCCGAAAGTGAGCTAGGAAACCCATATTCATATCTACTTATATTTTATTAATATTATATATATATATATATATATATATATATATATAAGTAGTCTAGGTAATATATGGGCGTTCATGGCGGCACTTTTCGGAGCGCCGACGACAAAAGCAATGTAAAAATACTGTTCAATTGTACCATAAAGGAAAGCTGAGAAATAACACAGCAAAATCTCAATGAAAAATTAAACCGAATCTACAGTCGTTTCGTCTCCCACAAAGCGATCCAGGATCGGCACATTACTATCTTACTCTGTGGAGGATGAAAAATTAACCAAATCTACAGCTTTTGTGTTGCTTCTAACTTTCTTTAGCTGATGCTTTGTAAAATTTTTTTTTTTGTTTGTCAAATCTGCTACGAAATAAAGGAAAAAAATTCTTCAATTGGACTGTCGTCGGAAGGTGTGCTACTTACAGAAACCGACCATCACGATAAATCGCTTCGCCTGCGTCATATCCGTAGTGATATCACGCCGTGAGAGGCGCAATCGTTGGTTTACAAGCACCATTTAGTTAAATAAATTTTTCTATCTAAATGGAGCGCGAAAAAAATATCATGTCCGTTCTGCAAAAAAGAAATTTTAAGAAAAAAACTATGATCGCCATTATAATTCTAAAAAGTCACGAAAAAAAACAAGCAAATTTTACGATAATGAACTAAATTATTTAAGACAATGGGCTAGAGAAAATAAAATTGCCGATCACGAAAACATGTTTAATATTGAGAAATTTACGTGAATTAAAGAGAAATTTCAAAGTTGAAAAAAAAAATCTCGACCTATTTAATGATGAAAAAAACTTCATTCAATAGCTGAAAAGTTGGCTATCGGTACTAACGATTAAAACCAAGTCTGAAATGATCGAAGAAATTGATAAAACTCTTAAAGTAAAATCCGAAAAAAATATCATTGATGTAGAAGTTTTATCCTCAATACACGGTCTTTTCAAGCAATACATTTTAACAAACTTGAACGACAATTCCATGTAAATTTTACAAATATCTTTCAATTATGCGGGTCAGAAATTAAAAAGTTTAATCGAGAAATTTCAAGAAAATGTTAAAAATATGAAGGGCTATCTCTCTTTGGAATGTGAATACGAACGAACTTTAGTGAATGGTGAACCGGCAAACATGTCTAATGTATTTTACTATCAAAGCAGACGAAATCTTTGACGTAAACGACTTTATTACTAAGCAATTTAATAAATTAACACATCGAGAACAAACGAATAATCCAAAATAAAGGTTCCGGATGGACATTTTAAAAGTTGTAAACAACTAGTTTTGAGCCTTAACAAACACGAAATGATGAATTGCAGGATCATACATCGATTTACCAAAGAATATCAAAGATAAAAAAGCTTGTATAAATATAAAAAATAGAGATGATTTTTGCTTTATTTACTCAATAAGATGTGCTATTGAAAAAAAACCAGAAAGAGACTGGTGAACGTGTAAAAGCAATACGAAAAATTTGTGAATGACGAAATATTTTCAGGTTTTGAGTATCCAATGTCTCTGAAAGATATACAAATATTTGAAAAACGAAGCTACAATTCCAAGTATAAGTTATCCAACAATGTCTATCAATGTCTACAGTTTTGATGAAAATATTAACATTGTTCCGTTACAAATTTCTGAAAAATATGACGCTGAAACAAACATTGATTTATTGTATGTTAAACAAGATGATAAATCTCATTATGTTTTGATAACCGATTTAAATAAGCTTGTTTCTTCGCAGTTGTCTAAACATTAAAGAAAGAAAATTTTTGTGTAGAAGATGTTTTAAGCCGATTTTTACAAATCTGGAGATTTAACAGATCACTTAGAAATTTGTAAAAATCATGAAGTTTTGTAAGCCAATTATGCCATTTCCAGGTCAAACAACTAAATTTACTAATTATCAAAAGAAATTTAAACCATCCGTACGTAATTTATATGGACTTTGAGAGCATATTAGAAAAAATTCCGACATGCAAGAACAATCCACAAAGATCGACTACAACCAAGATTCAGAGGCACATTCCTTATGGTTTTACTCTATATTTAGTGTCGAATGTGACCAATCGCATGTACAAACCGATATGTTATCGTGCCAAAAATGAAGAAGATTTGAAAAAAACGTCCCGACAAAATTGTTTTGAAGAAACTCAATAAATTATCGAAATACATAGCGAAAAAATATAATTCTAAGAACATGAAACCTATGAAATTGACAGAAGAAGAAGAAATTTCGTATCAAAATTCAAACGTTTGTCATATCTGTGAATGGTCCTGCTTATGAATGTTGGGTCAATTCAGTATGGTTTTTACTCCTGATAGTTGGAAAAGATAAGAGTTATAATAAAGGTGAGAGATCATTGTCATTTAACCGGCAAGTTTCGAGGCGCAGCTCATGCATGTTGCAATCTAAATTTGAAATTTCCTCAGAATATTCCCGTTTTCCCTGCCACAATATGTCAAATTACGATACTCATTTGTACATAAAAGAATTGGCTAAACAATATGGAAATGTTGATTTGATTTGCAAAACACCGATGAAAAATATATAAATTATTCTGGTAAATTCTGGATATGGCTATGAATTCGAAGGTGATAAGCCCAAGAAAATTCATCAAGTTTTCGTTTGTAGACACGTTCAGATTCATGGCCTCGTCTATAGAAAAGTTAGCTAAAAATCTAAAGAGAGAAGACTTCAAACATACAAAATCATTTTATACAAGATGGACCTGAATGAGATAATAGAAAGACAGCCAAATGACGACGACGAGATTTTTTAAAATTCTATCTGGAAAAGGAATATTTCCCTATGAATTTATCGACAGTATTGAAAAAACTTGATTACACAGAAGAATTGAGAATTCAAGATTTCTATTCACTTTTGACAGATGAGAGCATATCTGAGAAAGATTTTCAACACTACTTAAATGTTTGGAACAAATTAAAAGAGAAAAATCTAGGAAATTACTCTGATCTCTATAACATTCAAGATGTTCTATTGCTCGCTGATATCTTTGAAAATTTTAGGAATATTTGTTTGAATTGCTATAAAACTCGATCCGGCACACTATCTAACAGCTCCCAGTCTCGCATGGGACGCAATGTTAAAATTAACGAAGATTGAGAATTACAATTAATTAGTGATTATAATATGTATTTGATGATCGAAAAAGGTATTCGCGGGGCAATTTCTCAGTGTATTAAACGATATGTGAAAGCAAATAACAAATATTTAAAAGATTTTGATAAGACAAAGCCCGAAAACTATTTACTCTATCTCGATGCAAACAACCTTTATGGGTATGGTTCTTATGCAAAAACTGCCCGTTTAGTGATATCAAGTGGATGGATCCTAAAACGTATACAAAAGAAGAGTGGCAAGAAACAATTTTAGAACTCACTGGCGACGAAGATTATGGCTATATTCTCGAAGTCGATCTTGGATATCCAACAAATTTACACGAACATCACAAGGATTTACCTCTTGCTCCAGAACATTTTAAAAAAACAAACTTTGCACAACTCTACTGGAATAAAACTGAATACGTTGTTCATTCGAGAAATTTGAAGTTCTATTTGGAACAAGGTATGATTTTGAAACATGTGAATAGAGTTATTGCATTTCGATCAGAAGCCTTTTATGAAAGAATACATTGATTTTAAACCACAAACATGAGAACCAAAGCTACAAGCGACTTTGAAAAGGACTTTTTATAAGCTGATGAACAACTCAGTTTTTGGAAAATCTATGGAAAAAATGTGAGAAACAGATGTGATATTAAGCTTGGAAATGAAGAAATTTTCAATGAAACAAGCTAAGAAAACAAATTTCAAATGCTTTTAAACATCTTTGACGACAACTGTATAGCGAGTCACATGTACAAACAAAAGGTTAAATTTAACAAACCGATTTACATAGGATTTTCAGTTCTCGACCTCTCAAAATTGCTAATGTACGAGTTTTATTACAACAAATTAAAGAAGTTTGATCCAGATTTGAATCTGTGTTACATGGATACAGACAGTTATTTTCTAGAATTGAAACGAGATCCTTTTAAAATTATTTAAAGAAAATATAGATGACTTTGATACAAGTGATTATCCCAAAAGATCATGAATGTTTTCACTACTAAAAATAAGAAGGTAATAGGGAAATTCAAAGATGAGTTAAATAGCGAAGTTTTAGAAGAATTTTGTGGTTTAAGGTCTAAGATGTACTCGTACAAATATCTAGATAAAAAACCCAGTTAGGTGTAAAGGAATTAAGAGAAGCGTTGTAAATAAAACAATAAATATCGAAAACTTGAAGAGATGTTTGTTCGAAGATAAAGAAGAATTTAGGGAGGATGACAGTCATCAAAAGTTATAAACAATGAGTTGTACACTGTTACCATAAACAAGCTGGCACTGAACGCTAAAGATGATAAGAGAATTGTCCTAGAAAATAAGATCGATACAGTACCGTATGGCTATAAAAATGAAGCAAAATCTGATTATATTAGACGAATTAAATAAACTTGGAAACTTTGATATGTAAAATGGAAGATGATTTTAATTCACTGTCACAAGTGTAAAAGAAAACGAAAAATATAGATTCAAAAATCGTTCAAACTCAAAATGGATTGTATAGAATTGCTGCAAAATGTTCAAAATGTAAGACAAATAAGAGTAAATTTATAAAGAATCCTTATGAAAAACAAGTGAAGAAAGAAATCTAAGAATAAGGAAGAAATCGAGATTGAAGCTAGAGAAATTCATGCACCGGTACGAAAGAAGTTTAAAAAGAGAAAAATTATAACATTAGGAATTGACGATTTATGGGCAGCAGATTTAGTTATAATGTCTAACTATTCGGATCAAAATGATGGATTTAAGTATATGTTTAAATGTTATTGATACTTTCTCAAAATATGCTTGGTCAAGAGCTATCAAAAGAAAAAACGGCAAGGATATTTCAAAAGCTTTCGAAGATATAGTAAAAGACGCGATAAAGATCAATCACAAACCGCCAAATCTACTTTCATACAGATAAGGGTTTAGAGTTTAAAAATAAAGAATTTAACGAAGTTTTGAGAAAATACAACATTAAGATTTATCATACTGAAAAACGAAAGAGAAATCAAGTATTGTAGAGAGATTATAACAGAACTCAAAATGAAAGAATGAAAGGTTCTTTTTGAGATTAATAAAAACTTTAAATGGATCGATATTCTATCAAAAAAATCGTAAACAATTATAACGATACAGTTCACAGCACAATCAAAATGAAACCGAAAGACGTAGATAAGGATGCAGAAAAAGGAGTTATTAGAGTCCGTTTTCAAGTATGTTCCACCTGAAATTCACACGAAAACTAAATTTAAAGTCAATGATCATGTAAGAATTGTTAGTAAAAAACAAACATTTTCGAACAAATATAAGAACAATTGGTCAAGAGAAAATCTTTGTGATTTATCAAATTAATAACACAGATCCTGTAACTTATAGTATAAAAGATTTAAATAATGAAGAAATAACCGGAAAGTTTTATGAATATGAATTGAAGAAGTCAAAACTGTAATATAAATTTTCTATATATAAATGGCGCATCAAAAGAAATGTACAAAGTTGCAAAGAATTTAAAGATTTAAATGAATTTTATAAAGATAAAAATAGGAAAGATGGAATGCATTATAATTGCAAAGATTGTGAAAGGGAATATCATAAAGAAATTATATGATAAAATAGAAAAATTAACTTTGGAAGATAAAGAATGTCTTAAATGTAAAGAAACTAAAAAAAAATTTCAGAGTTTAATAGTGATCACTATAGTAGAGATAAGAAAGACTCATACTGTAAAGATTGTGTAAAGAAGAATCACCATAGATTATATTATGAAGATACTCAATGTGAATGTGGAAGAACTATAAAATGGTTAAATAATTATCAAAAACATTTACAAACAAAATATCATAATTCAAGAGTTTAACATTTTTCATCGTTGTAATAATTTTTTCTATATAAATGGATAAGTCTCAAAAGAAATGTACAAAGTGTCAAGAAGAGAATAGAAAAGACTGTTATTGTAAGGAATTATATGATAAAATGAACAAATTAAGTTTAGAAGAAAAAAATTGTTACTTTTGTAAAGAAATTAAAAATATTTCTGAATTTAATAACTGGCAGTATAGTAAAGATAGAAAAGATGCTTTTTTGCAAAGATTGTGCTAAAAAAAATTTTCAGCGAAAGTTATAAAAACGAAATGCCTTGTGAATATGAAAAAAAAGATTTTACGATGGTTACCTAGTTATGCTAAACATTTACAAACAAAATATAATAAATCGAGAGTTTTTAGTAAAATTTAGAAACATTTTCATCGTGTAATTTAGATATTCTATAAATCAGTCGAGATTCTGCCATATTTGTAGTAAAATGATTTCCGTTGTATAAAATATTCAAAGATTCTTTCATTTGGTTATACAGATTGATAGAATTTGGTTCGTCATCCAATGAACAAAAATCTCTAATTCCAGGATAATTTATTTTTAGATGTTTTAATCGGTTTGGTATTTCTCGTTTCTGAGCTCTGATAACGTAATAAGGCCATTCCCACATGTGATTCTTCTTAATTAACACAAAAACATGGTGTTTTTTTCTTATCAAAATCTTTACATACCATATCTCTCTTCATTAATTCCATTCGCAATTCTTGATTCTCTATTTTTCAAGGATTTCATTTGACCCTGAAATTTGTAACTGTTTTATTTCATCTTTTTAAACTGCTTATTTTCGTTTTTGAGTTTGTACTCACCATATTTTCTAATGGAAGGTAATACTTCTTTCGTAAACCCAATTTTTAAACAATTTCGCTTCTTGGTTTTTGCGATCTCAAAATTAAAGAATAAAGTCCAGATTCATTAACGAAAACAGTGTTATTTTGGAAGTTTGAAGGTAAGCTATTTATAGCCCCCCTTATATTTAGATTAAAATAAGAAGTTTTTATCATCTTCGTTCAACGTTTTATTCTGATCGTTTGCATAGTATTTTCATATTCTACGAATTTTTGCTACGTCTTTAGCCTTAAACCAGATCACATTGTTTTCGTCAACAATCGTAAAGATATGTTTGTTATTGAATTTTAGTTGATTATTGAGTAGGTCTACAACTGACTCCATTTAGATAGAAAAGAAATTTAACTAGTTAATTTTTATTTTGAGAATAAAGGCCAGATTCATTAACGAAAACAGTGTTTTTTTGAAAGTTTGAAGGCGGGGGCGAATCACCCCTACCTTCAGAATGTATGTTTTCGAAGCTTTTTTTTATATTTTTCTTTGACATGTTCTTTTTAATTGCTTTCTTCGTATCTTTATATTCTAACACCTCTGCAACATCTTTCGCCTTAAACCAAAAATTCAATTATTTTCGTCAACAAATGTTAAAATTTCTTTATTATTGAATTTGAGTAGATTCACAACTGACTCCATTTAGATAGAAAAAAAAATTTAACTAGTAATTTTTATTTTGAGAATAAAGCCCCAGATTCATTGATAAAAACAGTGTCAGGATGAAGATTTTGAAAGGGTCTATGGGATAGACACTCTTGTAATTATATACATTCAAAAGTTGTTTTCTTGAAAAATTTGAAGGTAAGAACGATTCGTTCCCCCCCTTGATTCATCATTCTTTCGAACAATCTTAAATTATAGTTGTTGTTTTACTCTCATTATTTAATAAATTTCCCCTCAGGAGTCTTGAACAGTTAAGACGATTTTTTGAATTCTTTTCATATTTTTTCTAATTGGAATATAATCGATTTCATTTGGTTTTTCACTGATTTTTGATCCATAAGCAACATTTGGGAAAAATAGTGTACAAAATTTCCGATTCTTTGTGTAAATGTTCGGTATGATTTTTCAAAACTAGGTTCAACGAGATTGCAGTGCACTTCAATTACATCGAACGGTCTAAATTTTTGGCGTTTTATTTCCTAAATATACCTGATTTGGCTCAATAGTTTCTTGAACAAACCCTAATAAATGTACTATAATTGCTGAAAACATTATTCTTACTGGTGATTTTATTTGAATTTTATTAGAGAGATAATTTTTTTGCATTTCAAACTTGTTTTCGTCAAAGTTTAAAAGATTTATCTGATTGTTTGAATGTTTTCAGATAATTTTTAAGGGAATTTTTTATTTGATCGAAAGTATAATATCCTTTATTTAAACCATAGTATTTTGTTATGTTCTTCTCACTAAATCCTATGCAATAAGGAGAACTTTCACTAATATTTATTACAAAATTGTCAGAATAAAAACCGCTTAAACCGATAAAATAATTTGATTCTTCCTCTAAGTGTATAGGAATGTTCCAAGTTTTAAAACTAATTTTAGAGCTTTCTGAAGTCAACTTGAACAGCTTCATTTTCGCAAGCGTTGCTTCAAGATGAAAATCTTCTATTTAAATGGAGAAATTTTTAAAGCAAAAAGATCAGATAAAACTTCAAACGTTTGAAGAAAATAAGAAAGATTCAACCAATCAGATTGTTAATTGTTTGGTTCAAGTGGATGTGGAAAAAACAACTTTTACTATTGAATTTTATCTACAATAGGTTGATTCCTTATTCCAATTTGTATGTTTTTAGTAAATCTTTAGAACAAGACGCCTATAAAATAAATTACAAGAAAGATTTGAAAACATTGAGAAGAACTTAAGTAAGATAATATCACATTTTTATAATGCTTCTGAGGACATAGTTCCGTTTAAGCGAATGTAAACCCAATTCGTTAATCGTTTTTTTTGATGATTGTATTTTAGAAAATCAAGACGTTATTAAGGAATATTTCGTAATGTCCCGTCACAAAAACATATCTTGTATCTATCTTTCCCAATGCTTTTCAAAGGTTGATATAAACAAGTTATTAGAAATAATTTGAATATGTTGTGTGTTTTTAAGCAAGACGATCACTATTCGAGAAAGATTTACAAACAATTATAGTGGGATCTGATATGAGTTTTAACCACTTTAATGAATTGTGTGATAAAAATTTGGGAAAGGATGGACTATGGATTTTTAACTATTAATCTAACTTTGAAGCCTAAAAATGGAAAATATTTGAATAAATTTTCTAACATAAATGCTGCTCCAGTGGTCTCGATAAAATATTTTGTTACTAATTATTTTTATATTATCTTTACTTTTTATTTACATTATGAAAATAACAGAAAAAACGGTAAATCTGTTCACGTTTTTCCACGTTCACGTTCAGTTGTGTTTTTCACGTTCATGTTTTCACGTTCATGTTTCACGTTCATGTTTCACGTTCGTGTTTCACGTTCGTGTTTCACGTTCGTGTTTCACGTTCCACGTTCACGTTTTACGTTCCACGTTCACGTTTTTACGTTCCACGTTCACGTTTTTACGTTCCACGTTTCAAAATTTTCCTAAATAAATGGCGAACGTAACTTCTGAAGAAGCGAAAAAACTTGATCAAATCGAAAAGAAATTAATCAAAGAATTTAAAGAACAGATTCGAATGGATGAAGAAGAACAAGAACTTATTCAAAAAATTAATCAACCTGTAACTTCTGGCAATAAAAAATGTTGAGGGCAAAATTGAAAATGTTTTAAAGCGATAATCAAAAATTTAATGAATTTGGTTCCAGTTGTACGACAATTTGCTGATATTTCGATTCCAGAATCTGAGTTTGAATTGCCAAAATTACCATCTTCAACACCATTTTAGACCTCGAATCATTGAAGAATCTACAATAGTTGAACCAATAAGTCCTGGAACAACGGATATAATAATTGGTGAAATTGGTAAAAAATTTCTTCCTAGAGCAAAGGATGATAAATTTGGTTTGTATTGGGATAAAAAAAAAAGAAAAGTTTTATGATTGGAAATTTACCCGTTAATTTTGAACATAATGATATAATTATTGAAGAAAAAAACATATAAAGGAACTCAAGGTTTATGGAGATTATTAACAGGCACTGATGTTCCCAAAAGACGGTTTTATATTCTGAAGAAGACTTGAAAAAGTATACTGAAATTTTTATGGAAATCTGATTCAATTTACAAAAATAATGATCCATCAACTAAGAAACCAAAGTCAAGTAAAGGTAAAAAATATCTCAATTTGATTAAACCAATTTGGGAAAAAAGAATCGAAGGATCAGGTGTAAGAAAATACAGTGATAATAAGATTGAATACAGATTATATCGACGATTTGACAAAACTCGATGGAATTATTAATTATATTTATGCTCAAAGAAAAGGCTGGAAACAACAATTTTTTGAACGAAAAGAAAGCGATTAAAGATTTTATTTCGAACAAACTTGATGAAATGATTGAAAAACCTGATGGAATTAAATATTTAAAACGAGTTTTGCCGGCAAATAAGTTCATCTATGATTGAGGGTAGTGGGACTTTTGAATGATTTTATCAACAATTTACCTTTTGAATTACACGTACCAACTTAATCAGTATCTGGGGCCTGGCACAAAACTCGAAAAAAAGACTAAAAAGAGGAGATCCTGGTATAAATAAATTAGATCAAGCTGCTATGGAACACGATATTTTTTATGCAAAACATAGAGACACAAATTCCAGACATATCGCAGATAAAGTTTTGCAAGATAAGGCAATGGATAGATTTTTATCAAAAGATGCTAGTTTAGGTGAAAGATTTGTTGCGCTTCCAACAGCTGGGAGCAATGTTTTTGAAGAGAAAACTAGGAATGGGAATCGAAGAGAACTTGAAATTTTAACTATATAAATGGAGGTGAAACGTAAACTTCAGCAAAAAATCAGGAAAGAAAAAATAAAATCCGCTTTTAAGAAGAAAATACCCGTTAGTATTCAATTTAAAATAGATTCAACCTAAAAAATGGCGAAAGATAAGATTATTTTTAACAAATAGGACAATACAATAAACTCGAAAACATAAGAAAAACAATAAAAGGAACCAGAATAGAATTTTCTTATAATCAGTTTTGAAAGAACTTAAAAATGGTGGACTTTTGAAAGATTTATTAGATTTTGGAGAAAATTATTCCCAGTTGTTAAAAATGTTGTTCCTTATGTTCGTAAAGCTGCTCCAATCGTTAAAAAGGATGTGATTCCTATTGTTCGAAACATTTTAAATTGGTTAGTTAAAGAGTTGGAAGATGTTACAGGATCTGGATTAGATGAAAAAACTTTGAATTACGTGAAATCAAACATTGAAAAAAAAATTTAAACCTTTAACATTCGGGGGAATTGGAAGAAATCTGCAAAAATATTAAACATTTTAGAGGAATCTTCATGAGAGATACATTACATGAAAAAGTTAAGAAACTTGAATGGTGGAATTGTGAATTTAGACTCGATTATGGGAAGTGGAACGCATTGGATTTGTTATTATAAAAATGATAAGAAATGCATGTTATTTTGATTCGTATGGAAGAATTGAGGACAAACCACCTATAGAATTGATTAAATATTTGAAAAAATCAAGCGTCTACTACAATGATTCTCAGATTCAAGACTATAAAGATCCCCCAATTTGTGGACATTTGTGTATTTTTGTTTTGAATGAACTGAGTAATGGTAAAGATTTTAAAGAAGTTGTTAACAAATTATTGCTTAATAAATATGGATTCACAAAATATTTTTGACGTATTTGGAACACAAATTATTCAAAATGTAGATAATAGTTTGAATTTTGATAGTTTGAGAAATGAGTTTGATAACAAGTTAGAAAATTTATTACAAAACCTTCCAGATTCAGATATGTTTGCTGTCGAGATTGAAGATTTTAAAGCAGAATATGATAACAAACTTGCAAATTTCATGAGTTCAAATGAAGTTGCTGATAAAATAAAAACATTGGAAAAAGAAGTTGATGATGGTTGTAAAAAAAATTATTTACCAATTTTAATGTCTCATATCGAAAAAGCTGATAAAATTACTGAAGCGATCAAAGTTGAAAAGAATTATGTTAGTTTGGCTAATAAAAAAAGAATTGTCGGTGTTCGACCTGGTATTGACAAACATGATGTTGTTGTTAAAGAACAAATTTTAAAATCTCTAAAATTATCAGAAAACATCGATATTGTTGATTTACATGATCCGAATGTTAAAAATGCCTTAGATTTTAAAGGAAAAAGAATTAGCGGTTGTTAGTAAAGGAATTAATCCATTTGATGTTGTTGTAATGATTCAATTAGAAGATCCTATTAAAATGTTTAATGAACTAAAACAAAATTATGAGAATCATAAACAGCATGTTAAAGATTTTACAACAGAAGTCTATGAAAAACTTGAAGCGAGAAGTAAAAGATCTATAGAAAATTGTGATGAAAAATTTACAAATTTTGAGGAAAATTTTCAATCTATATAAAGGCGATCTTTATGGAAAAATAACAAACTTTTTGGAACATTTTCGCTAAATTTCAAGAGGGTTTTAATGAAACCGATAGAAAAAATGGTGAAGTTTTTAAAAGAGTAGTTACTAATCAATCTTTACTTCATGATAAATTAATTAAACTAGAAGAAAACTTTGGCGAAATTAATGAAAAAGTTATAAAAAATAAGCAGTCTTTTGATAAGTTTAGTTTAGATGCCACCAAAAACTTTTGAGAATATTGATCATAAACTCGTTGAATACAACGATTTATATCTCGATAAAGTAAATAAACTAGAAGAAAACTTTAATAAATTTAAAGAAGATGTTAATAAAACTTTTGAAAATATTGATAACAGATTTAATGGATTAGGGCGGCTATGATGACTAATTTTCCTTATATAAATTGATAATATTGTGATAGCATGTGACAAGGGAGGTTATAAAATTTGCCCAACAGTATCTACCAAATATCTTTGAAACAAACATTTGTCAATACTTTTTCTGTAGATCGACTTAATTATTTTTCTGTACATTAAATTTAATATTTTATTTCAAAAGAGCTCACAAAATTACTGTGCTGAAAATTAGAAGACAATACTCTTATATCAATTAATTGTTTGTTACTATATGGAGCATTTAAGTTTTTGTATTGTGACTATTGTTTTTATTATCATACACATTTTAGATATTGTTATTTATTTCCTCTGCTATTAATGGACATATTTGTCTCATTGACTTCAGAATGATCCAAAATAAATTTAAAATTTTTTTCTGTAATAGTTGCAAATCTTAGAAAGATAAATTTGAGGCACTAATGTTAGACCAGATGGACAGATTGATTTGGATAACTTGACCTGATAACATGTTATGTTAATGGTAAGAATATCACAGGCTATCTTCTTCAATGTACTTAATAACTCCTTCTGATCCGTTCATCGAAATGACTACAAAAAGGATTATAATTCATACTGGTATGCTTCTTCAGGTAACCATACCTCACTAAATACATTGACAATAACAGTGCACAAATTACAATTTAAAAAAGAAATCATCAAAAAATACACCGGCCTACTTAAAGTAACACTAGTTGTGAATGAGTGACAGAGCCTGAGGTCAAACAGGGCCATAAATGTCTAACCCTCTCTTTGGGGGTGAATGGTCTTGACTCTGAGCTCTCTGACAAACTCATAGGTTGCATCTAACAAGAGCAAATCCACACCCATTATATTTTTAGATTAACAATTTTACTGTTTTTTAAATAATTATTGCAGTAAAGCATATTATACAATTTAGCATGACATAGATGAAAACAGAAATTAAAACTTACTAAATATAATTTTACTTCTGCATATTGTGATTAATTTGTGGAAAAGTAAGTCATTTGGAATACCTGTACATAATAGATTGGGTAAAGAGACACCTTTTCCTCCAAGATTGTGCCAAAGGAGCACCTGGTTTTGGACTTATAAACAATACAACACTATTGCAACAATATACAATTTTGTCTCTTTAGTAGCATACTGTTATTTTTATACAACACTGTATAAAATAGACATCTGTTATTGTTGTGACTACCATATAATTTTATTTCATTATTAAAATATAAACGCTGATATGACACTTTCAAAATAAAAGAGGCATGAGAGAGAGTGCTGAAATATTTATTGTTTGCTTACAACATAAGATGTGGTCATCACTAGGTAGAGAACACGTGCAGGATGTACATGGACAATTGGTGACTTGAGCGCTTTTCAATCCTACTTGTCTTCTTACTCGAAGGGAATGTAAACATCATTACCTCAATAGCATGGATAGTTTTTAGAATTTCTGGACCAATATTGATATTTGAATACAACGATTTATATCTCGATAAAGTAAATAAACTAGAAGAAAAACTTTAATAAATTTAAAGCAAGATGTTAATAAAACTTTTGAAAATATTGATAACAGATTTAATGGATTAGGCGGCTATGATGACTAATTTTCCTTATATAAATGGCGCTCATATACTGTGTGAGGTGCAAAGAGAAAACTGCCACAAACGATATAAAATACTATGCAAACATCAATGGAGTTAAGAGAATTTCTGGAAAATGTGCTGAATGTAACGCTAAAAAGAGCCAATTTATAAAAACTTGATTTTGAAATTTTTTCCTAATAAATAGAGATGGGCGGGACATTACAGTGCTTTCGATCTTTTTATCATGCAACACGAAAGAGATTTGAAAAAAAGAACATTGGGATGACATTTCTCAAAAATATGAATTATCCGAAGATATGATGAGATTTTACGTAAACAAAATTGAATTGGTATAACATTGCTAAATATCAAACTTTATCATCAGAGTTCATTCAAGAAAATATTACATTATCAATTAAAAGATCATATGTCTGTTCTTTGTCTCTATCAACACTTGAGTATAAAGTTTTTGGATGAAATAAAGATAACAGTTGATTGGAACAATATTATAGATAGCGGTTACTATCCTGTGCAGATTTTATTGAAATATGTGACCGAGATCGCAAAATTTAAGGAAGAGAATCCTGAATATGGACGAAGTAGATCATTAAAAATGACTCTAAATCTTTTTAATTATTTTACTAAAATTTATTATCTTTTCTTATAAAAACGTACATTAGATCGATGAAAAAATGATACACGATGTTTTAAAATTTCTAAATTTTCTCTTATTAAATGGCGGACTACAGAAAATATGCTAGTAATATTGAAAAGGGCGGAGTTTAAAAATTTCTATCCAATTAGTAAACAACATTTGAATGAACCGAATTAAAAGAAACTGAGTTTAATATTGATTTTGGAGATAACTTTTGCTCGTCTAACTTCCAGTTTTATATTTCTGGAACTTTAACAAAACAAGATGGTCAAGCATATTCTTGGAACTGATAATGTTAGATTAATCGATAATTTTATACCGTTTTTATTTTCTAAGATTGAAGTAAGAAAACACAATAAATTGATAGAAGAAGTCGAAAACTGTGGCAAAATTAAGCACAATTAAAGGAACTATTTCGTATTCAAAAAGTGATGTTATTTCTCAAACTTCTAATGGCTTTGAATCAGATTTTAAATTTGGTGTTTTTGAAGCAGCTGGAAATTTATCTCATTTTGGATTAGGATTTTTTGAAAATGTTTACTATTCCGATCTATAAAGGAGGATTTTATCTAAGTTTTATGAGAGCAGAAGACGATGATGTGATTCTGATGACTGCAACTGGAAATGATATGCCTGTTGATGGAAAAAATAACAATTACAGATTTTTTTATTAGAGTTCCAATGATTGATTATAAAATCACGAGTAAAATAAGGTTGATTGATGAAATTACAAAAAGTCAAAACATTATGTTTAATTTTCTAGATTGGCAATGTATTGAACAAAAAGGTATTTCCGGAACAACTTATTCGTTCGATATCACAAATATTTATAGAAACATCTTCAATCCCAAGTTCGTTATCATCGGTTTTCAAACAGATAGACAGAATAATCAAGAAAAAAAATCCTTCAAAGTTTGATAGTTTGGATGTAAAAAATATCAGAGTAAAAATTGAACGGTTCTTATTATCCAGATGAATTACAAAATTTAAACATTTCCGGAGGTCTTTTCAGAATCATGTATCAGATGTATCAAGATTTTAAGAAAGTTTACTGTAATAATAAGGAAATGTATTACAATCCTAAAGAATTTTTAGCGAATAGACCTATTTATGTCATTGATACAACAAAGAGTTTGACAAATATTTCTGGTTCAAAGAACGATATAATTATCAATATGGATTTTCAAAAAGCTGTTACAAACGCGATTTGTTATGTTGTTGTTGTCTCTGAGAAATTTTTAGCCTATGATGTGATTAAGAACGATATTAGAGAAATTCAGTAGTTAATGATGTTCATATTATTCTCTTTCATTCCTTCTAATATTTCAAAAATATACTCTTTCGCCACTGAAAAATCCCGAATTTCTCCCGTAATAATCTTTATAATCGTACACATAATATCCTAAATAGTTGTACAATAGAATGAAATTATTTCTATTTATCTCTGTTGTAGAAATGTAAACATAAACATTTGCGCTGAAAAATTTATATCTCGGTAGACTTAGTTCCATAATCTCCATTTATAAAAAAATCTTTTTGTTTAAATGGAAGAGTATAATGCCAACTGTTACAAGTGTTGTAATAGAGGAGAAATTATTGATAAAAGGTATTTAGTTTGTAGAGGTTGTAATTTAATTTTGTGCGAAAGACCTAAACCTAAGAAATTTCGAAATAAACTAACACATTTGAATAATCTGCTTACAAAATTGCAATATGGAGACAAGAAGCAAACAAAATTTGTTACAGAATTTAGAAAACAGAATAAAAGTTTTTACTTATCTCTTGGAACCATTGACAAAATTATTTTCCTTTTCAAAGAATACATTAGGTTTGTAGGTATCGATACACACGTTTATTATGAAAAGATATTACCTGTATTTTTTCATTATCTGGATGTTGAATTTGTCTACGATTTTAAGCCAGAAATCCTCGATGATTTTATAGTACATTTGGAGAATTAAACGAAGAACCTCGTGAAAAGAATGCGGTTTTACTCACATTCTCCCCGACTTCTCGAGTGATTGTTAGCAAATTTCATTTTTTCCGTCTTTAAATTTTTTTCTATTTAAATGGAGTTCTTGAAGGAGTTAAATGATATTGGAGAATGTAAGTTTAAAGAGTATAAGAAGTTAAATGAATTGGAAGAAAATAAGAAATACAAAATTTTGAATTTGGAGAAAAATGAAAGATAAATTCGGGTTTACAATAATTGCCGAGTTGGAAGATTGTAAAGTACACTTACCGAACAGATTTTTGACTGTTTTGGATGAGAAAAAGATTAAAGAATTAAACAAAAATGAAAAATTACACTTGGTTGTTACTGGAAAAGAAGACTATAAAAGATAAAGAAATTATAACAAATTAACTTTGTAGAATAAAGTCTTAACTCTAAAACTTGCAGTCCCTCCCCACGTCATAGTACTGTTTTGATAACCATAGTTGGTGTCTTTCTTCATAGGAATCACATGGAATATTATCTACAGTAATACCTTTTGTTTCACACAAAATGTGGCTATATTCTATAAGAAAAATTCTATAATGCTCTTTAATGAAATTGTGTTGATAAATCTTGATACTTACAAAAATTCCTAAGAAATTCATCAATTAAGTCTTGATTATCTTGAAAGGACGTATAATATGGGAAAAATGTCATAAAAAAACGATGAAAACTCTCTGTTTGTTTATTTTTTACTTTCTTTTCAATATCTTTCGTAATTATATTAAATATGTAATCCCTTACTTTTTTAGTTTTTTGCCGATAGTTAAAACACTCCATTAGACGTTTTTTCTGCAAAAGACTTTACAAGTTCTTTGAATTCTGTATCATTTAAGGAAAGTATCAACTGTTCTTTAAAATGTTTTGGTAATTCGTTTGAACTCGTTAAAATTGTCTTTCTTTGTAAGTTTTTGAAATGCTAGAAACTGAAGAGAGCTTGGTGAGTTCATGTTGTTTATTTAGTAGAAAAGTTTTTTATTAAAGTACAGTATGTTTTTAGTAAAAATGTTTTAAATTGATTAAATTTTATTAAGATAAATCCTTTATTTCGTAGCAGATTTGACAACATTTTACAAACCACAGCTTAAGAAAGTAGAAGCAAACAGCTGTAGATTTGGTTAATTTTTCATTCCTCAGAGTAGATAGTAATGTACCGATCGCTTTTGGAGACGAACGACTGTAGATTCGGTTAATTTTTCATTGAGAATTTGCTGTGTTATTTCTCAGCTTCCTTTATGGTACATGTGAACAGTATTTTACATTGCTTTTCGGTCGGCTCCGAAAGTGCGCCAGGAACCCCATATTACTATCTACTTATATATATACCATTAAACGTGTATAGGTGGCAATAGCCTAATTTAATTTCAATAAACATTGAATCACAAACAGTACTTGCTCCGAAGGGACACATACATATATAAAAATAAAAATACAAATAAAAAAGTTGTCAAAAAGTATTTTTGTTAGTTATCGATAAATGTATTTATTTACTCTACAAATAGTTGTCTTAGGTTTTTGAGTACATATTTGATATTCAATTATTTCTTTTAATTTTAATAATTACATCATATATTTGTTAATAATATTCAAGATTATTAATGCGTAAAAATAATAACTTCAACCTGCAATTTATAAAAAAAGTAAATTTTCTTACATAGTAAACAGTTAATACAAATAAATCATTTCATTTACAAAACTGGTTATAATGTTCATAACTATAACAAAAACATAGCATTTCACATATTGTCTACAAATTCCAATTAAAATAGAATTAAATGAACCTATGAAAAAGAGACTTTTAGGTCACATAAAACTGACATATTGCAGGACAATATCACATACACCCAATGTGAAATAGAATGATTACCTCGCAAATAGATAGCTCTACTAATCATGACTGATGAGTTTGTGACCTGATTTCATGCACACTCATAGTACTGCCTTTGATATTTCAAACATAAACGTTATAACCAATTGATGATTATTGCATTTATGTTGTGTTTATAACTAAAACTGGATTGTTACTGGAGTTAATATTAATTTAGTTTAGGAAGGTTTATCATGAAGCAATTGGTAGGAATATTTAAACTTGTTTGAAGACGGTAAATGTTTACAATACTAACGTATTTTTGAAACAGACCCAAAATACGAGTACAATTAACGAAACTCTATTAAATGTTATGGTTTTTATAAAAGGTACTAACATAGAAAGGTCTTGGCAAACGGACCCGAAAGTCTTGTGGAAGAAGTTACTTATGATATAAACCATGGAATCAATTACGCATTAAAAGTTAACCACAACAGATCTGTCTCGGCATGAATAGGTTTAATTATGAGTAACGAATAAATGAATTTTCCAATTAATGAAAATACAGTTGTAAACAACATTTTTTGGAAATTGACTGGCTACTTTTAAAAGTAGTGTGGCCAGTTATGATAGCCATTTTATTAAGCTATTATAAATAATACCTAACTGAAGATTTAAGTGATGTAAACATGCCTTATTTCTTGGGTATATGTTATTCTAACCTAAAAATCCCAACCTAACGTAACCTAACAAAGCTAATCAAACTAAGCCAACCAGATCTAACCTACAACCTAACCTATCCTATCCTGAGATAACATAGTCTAAGCTAAGCTAACCTAATATAACCAGACCTAACTTCTTATGTAGATATGATGACATGTTAAAGTTGTTATTTTATCACTTTGACTAGTGAGCTTGGTTATTATGCATAATAACCAATAAATATACATAATGACTATTTATTTTTTAATTAATATGGTTATTATATTATTTATAAAAATATAAAATAGTTTATCCATGTATATTGGTTTACAAAATATAATACGGTTAGTTGGTATTTAATAAAAAATGAAACCTATAAACATGGAATGTGTAAAAAATATCTTTAAATTTAATAGAATCTCAATATAACCTTATATAATTAAATTGAACATTGTAAACAAAAGTAAGCAATCAGTTTTATAATGGAATTACACTGCCTTTTAAATAATATATCGTCTAATGGTGAAGAAACCAGTTAATTTATCTGGCAATTAGTTCTATACAAATCTTTTCAGAGCTCTAAATTTGTTTTTCCGGAGTTGTTTTAATGGCTATCATTTCTATGTAAAGGGAGTCCTTAGGGTAACTTGTTATTTCGAATGATAAAGAGTTTCCGACTGTAAAAATGTTATAAATACAGGTCTGTTAAATCATAATAGAATTCGTTCAAAACAGTTTTTGTTAAGTATAGATGTTTTTAAAATTGTTTCTATGCAATATATAGGATTTTCACGAATTGTATTTAAAATTTGCATGAATGAAAAGTAGATTATAATATAATATAAATAAAATCTTTTAATTAGTTCCAGTTTTGTTTTACAATACTACAGAGTTATAAGTTATTTTTACTTATAAATTGACATACGAGTATACTTTTTTATTTGTTTCCAATTTTGGCAAATAGGATGAAAAAAAAAATATTCACTCTTTTTATTAATGCACTTAAGCTAAATTATATTCAGCAGCATAATAGATTACTTACATCAGCTTAACGAGGCTGTGAACTTGTGGAAAGTTACATTATCCTTAACTTAACATCACTGACACACACACACACACACACACACACACACACACACACACACACACACCACACACCACTCTGACACTGACACTATGCCATAATGATCCAGCTGGCAGGAAATATTCCATCAAGACAAATACTTTTATACCAAAGTAGTTTATAACCATTAAGTTAGAAAAAGGTCTGCATGTCTTTAACTGTAGTATAAGTTTACGCAGTAAACATGTATCAGGAAAAAGAAGAAGAATGGGGGACAATAATAAAGAAGAGAAGTGAAAAGAATAAAGTTTGGTTAATACACAGAAGAGAGTTATGGAAAAAAGGAAGTGAGAAGAAGACTTGAATTACCATCGTTTGAAATACAAGAGTGCCCAGTACAGTACAAGGATGTGGAATTTCATTTGAGAAGGAAGCAAAATAGGATCCCGTGAAAGGAGCATGTCATAAGTAAAGTAGTAGTAATGAGATACTCAGCTCGGGTATTCCGAGGTTGCTTTTCCACGTATTCTTAAACAAATATGAGAAACCACATAACTTGTGGAAACTTTCTAGTAAAGTATTTTATACATGTTTAGGTTCGTTTTCGTTGGAAAAGTGGGTTTTAAGGATAAAATCACTTTGGATACTTTTTTGTACCATTGACCTAAGTTTTGTATGATTTATCTCACATAGAAAATTCTTGCACTTTAGAAAAGAGAATGGCTGGCCATAATACTTTACATTGATAAGTTTTTTTTATGCAATGTCTCATGCGTAAAAATCAGAAATATTTGTAACATTTTGAAATGAGGTAAACTTGATCCTTATTCGTAACGTAACAAAACGTTTTATAGTGATAGAGAACACTAGGCGTATTAAGTACCTACTATTTAAAGTTTTCAAATGAGCTGTCAGTATCTAGATGGCTAATAAGCAGCATCTATTTCTATACCAGGTATATTATCATCGGTACTGCAAAGGGGACAATGATAAGAAACTTGACCACTTATGCGTGTCGGCACAGTTTTTGTGTGTTTAAAAAAGTTACAAATTCATCAATTAGAATACCTTATATATTGATATAAATTATTTATTTAATATTTTATATCTAATATATAGAACCAATCAAAGTAGAAAAGGGAACCGATGATACGTGATAACGTGTACTATAAAAGGTTTTAAAAAATTATACAGGATGTAATAATCTGTTGTATGGTGCAAGAAAAATCGTTTTAAATGGAAATTAAATTTACTGTTTTAGATGAACATTGATGGACAAACGTCTATATATAAAGTTAACAAAGTTAGTGTGGAAAACAGGTGCAATGTGTTTATTAAATACCGTAATATTGTTACATTTTATACAACTTTGTCTGGTATATTATATAATAACTGAATATCCTCTGCTAATAATATTATAATGAAAGTCCCTAAACTATTCATCCGCCCCTGGTCCGTGGGTTGAATATATACCGACTACGCCCCACTGGCCTCTAAATCAATTATAATCTTGGTCTCTTAAGTTAAAAACTACTTATTGGAAGAGCTTGTTAAATGTAATCAACTCTTCTGTGTAAGAATAGTGTTATGATATCACGCCTACATGTTTTATTAATATAAGTACTATTTTAATTTTCTTTACATTTATAGAGTAGAAACATAACAAAAGTAACAACACTATTTAATTCCACATCGTAGTATATATAACACAACTTTCTATTGTTTGTTCAAATGTTATCGTTTCCTGATATGTTTGTACTATGTCAATTGTTATGCCTAATGTTTCTTTTTATTTCTTTTTTGTTACACGGCAAGTAATGATTGTACACTAGAACTTGATAATAAAATTATAATTGATCTTAAAATAAATATATACATGTTATTTATATATATTTCATACACGAAAATTTTAAACATCATAACGCCAAAACCATTGCATAGTTAACTCAGATAATATACAATTGTTTTCAGTTGGCTGCGATCACCTCGTGTTATACAATAAATAATATCAGGACAGCAAGCGAATGCGATAGAGGTAGAGAGGTTACACTCAAAACCCGCTGGTCAAATACAAGAAACTCGATTTATCTTTGATAACAGTAAAGTGTTCTTTACCTGAAATTTTAGATTCGTTGCTTATACATCGTGTTTATTTTATTATCATCTTGGTTTAATTACAAGACTCTTTTTTTAAAGACACAAAACTCTCCTTTACACAATGCATCACCCTAAAACTCATAATACATTTTAATAACCAAGAAAGTTTATACTTGCACAGTTTGAAACCAGTACTTTATATTAATTCGTATACTTTGGAATAACATAATATATTTCATTAGACAAACGTTAAAACATAACAAGTGAAGCCAAAAATTAAAAAATATAGTTCCCAAAGTAAATAAGCTGAGCTATAGGGTTTTGAGTTTGTTCTCCGCCTAATTTACAACAATGGTTGATCATTATAATAACAGCCTGATAGGTTACAGATTATGGAAATGTTTTTAGTTCACATTTAAATTTACTTGCCCATAACATAAGTTTGTACATACATTCAAGAGATTAATGGTTTTAAGTACTAAACTAAACCCAGTTTAGTTAAACGACACAGTGGTTATAAAGGTTTTTACTTAAACTTAAAAGATAATGTTTTAAAAACAAATATGAAACATGGAAGGCGTTATTTTTCCAGCACAACAAACAATACAATATCATGACGGGTTGCTTTTCATTCAGCTACTCGTTCAATTTATTTACTGCGTGTTAAATCAAAAACGTTACATTAAAAATGTTACTCCGCTTGCTTAAGCGTTTTTTAAAAACTATTATAATATATAATCTAATCTCTTAATTTTAAATCTAAATAAAAGAGTAGCATTCACTTTTAAATCCATAATGTATCTTCTTCCGAAAAATAAAACTGTTGGGAAATGAAGCACAGTTATTTGATAATAATGTTCTAATTATCTTTTTAATGTAAAATTAATTCCACATCTCTTAGTTCAGATTGTTTTTAAAATATTATTACTTTACCATCAATTAAAAATCATATTCATTAAAACTATTTAAGTATACCAAAGATTAACGTGTATTAGATGTTACTCCATATTTAATAATATTTGTTATTCTTGCGATTTTTAATGACAGTTTAAAAATATATATGCTAAAGTTTTTTTATTTGCCATATATTCATATTGAATGAATTTTATAATTACACGCTGGGAAAAATAGTGAATTTAAAGCATTTATACCCATTACACTAGAGTGTAAAATTAATTGTGAAACCGGCCTCTGGCAAACCCGGATTTTGTAATTTTTATCTTGCATATTGAATTTTAAAAAACGACTTAAAATATAATTTAATAAATCTTTGAACTGCTTGTTTACTTTTAAACACTTTGAGGTTCCAAATTTACAAGCGACTACGTTCCCCCAAGAGTTAGTTACCAAAGCCCTTTAATTTGACCCTCTAAACCTGTGTTTGTTTTTTTACAATTAAAATCTTTGTAAATTACTCCGTGGAAAGTATTATTGATATAATGCAAGTCGTATTTTATATATCTTAATCTAATACAGGCTGCTAGTCACTTTCAGAATAACTAACACACCATTAACAATATAATATTGATAAAAGTGAGACGAATAGTAAATATATCTATTCCTACTACGCCTGAAGAGGTCGGTTTCAGAATAAATTAACGACCAGTATAATATAATATTGTGAAACGAAAGTCTAACCCTATAAATATGATTCGAAATACAGAAGGGAGGTCGTTTCTGTTCTAACTAAATTATGGGTATTTTTATATAATATTGATGAAACACAAAGTGAATGTATTAGTATATCATGGTACATACAGCTGTGAGGTTGGTTCCACAATAAATTTTGACAAACGAGAGTAATACATAAATATTGATGGAAACGCATTCGTTATAATTTATTATTACATGTAAACCTACTACAAGCTTCTAGGTTAGGTTTTTGTTCAAATAATTAAATAACAACCAGCTTATAATATAATATTGATAAACGCAAGTCGTATGTTACCATATGTAATCTTACTACAGCTGCGAGATCAGTTTCAGAATTAATTAACACCCACGTATAATATAATAATTGTTAAAACGCAGAGTCTAATGTTTATTATATGTAATCATAATTCAGCTGGGAGGTCCGGTTCTATAATTAAAAAACACCCGTATTATATAAAATTGGAAACGCAAGTCATAATATTATTATATGTAATCTTAATACAGCTGAAGTCGTTCTATAATTAATTAACACCCAGTATTATACTAAAGATGTGAAACGCAAGTATAATGTTATTATATGTAATCGTAATACAGCTGGGAGGTCGGTTCTATAATTAAATAACACCCAGTATTAATAATATTTTGAAACGCAAGTCTAAATGTTATTATATGTTTCGAATACCAGCAGGGAGGTTCGGTTTCTATAATTAATAACACCCAGTATTATATATTATTTTTTGAAACCAAGTCAAATGTTATTATAATGCAATCGTAATACAGCTTGAGCGGTTCGGCCTTCTATAATTAAAAACACCCAGTAATATATAATATTGTGAAACGCAAGTCACTAATATTATTATATGTAATCTTAATATAGCTCGGAGGTTGGTTCTATAAATTAAATTAACACCCAGGCGTATTATTATAAAAGTGAAACGCAAGTCTAATGTTATTATATATAATCGTGAAATACAGCAGGGAGGTCGTTCTATAATTAATTTTGCACCCAGTATTGGAATTATAATTATTGATTACGCATCATCATCATGTTATTATATGGAATTCCTACATCTGCAGGTTTTCGGTTCCACAATACAAATAACCCCTCAAATAATTTAATATTAATAAAAACAGAGTCGGTAATGTTATTATTATGTATGTTAATTCATACTATAAAGTTGAGAGGTCGGTTTCTATAATTAATTAACACCCACTATTGTATAATATTGATTAAACGCGAAAGTCGTATATATATTGTTTTTTACGGGCGCATACGATCAATAAAAATAGAAATAAATATTACAACAATATATGGTGTGTAATAATATGAAGGATAGATATAAGCCAATGAGGAGTGTTAATGAAAGAGAGTAACATCTTTTAAAACCTGGCAAATTGCGAATAAAAAACGTAAACTAAATGCAAGTGGACCCGTATTTACTATTGCAAAATTGAATTTGGATTCTCAAGTCGAGATTTAAAGCTTACATTGCAGTATTGTCGTTTATATATACAAAGAAGATATATCTTCTTATTTATCAATCCTATAACTTTTCACCTAACAGTAACAGTATACATATTTACGAGTTAATTCTGTGTCTTGTATCGGGGTTCCTGCATGGTAAACCAATCACATTTCGGCCAATATTTATTTTAGGCGGGGCGGGAAATGTCAGCTAGAATGATAAGGGATGTTCTATAAGAGACAAAATCATATAAAGTAGGACCTACTTAAATCTTCTATGATTGAATCAATGATTTACCATGATGACCCGATAAATGTTTCGTAACTTTAGCCAATTAATGTATTGTATAAGCCACGAGGTTTAATTATGAGATCTGATTTGTATTAGTTCAATTGTGCTATTCTTTAGATCTTTATCCTTCGTAAACTATTATTGCTTAGTGAAACAAGAAATCAGTAACCACTACGTTTCGAGATCTGCAATCTGATCTCTTCTTCAGGGTAAAGAACTAACTTAATACATAATTACAAACTAGGAAATATCACGGAATAAATCCTGTTTCCTTCACAATCCTTCAATCGTACAAAATAATGACCTTCGAAACAAAGAAGTATATTTGCTTCCGTGGAGTATCTTTGGTCTTGTTTTGTTTCGCATATTTATATTTTACCGGTGTTGCATACATCTTCTTGATAGTTTATTTATTTTAGCACTTTGTTAACACCCGCTAGGAAAGTGAATATTGGGAAATGTAAATAATTTTATAAATGTATGGAAGAATTTAATTAATTCAAATGCTCATTTCCACCAGTTCTGTTACTTCTGACTTCGGGCCACTTGTGAAGTCAATTTCACTCTTTTGTCTGTCAATATCTGTAGAGCAATAACCCACCTATTTATTCACACTTATTTATTGAACCGTCCCAAAATGTGGATTCTACAGATCTGCGTGGTTGCCATTAATGTAATAATTAAAGTTATACAATCGAGGATATAGAGAATGAACATCTATAAAGTCGTATCTATGGTTTGTTTTATAGCATTAAAGCCAGTTTGTTTTAAAATTTTACACTATTTTTGAAAATATGAGTTAAAACTCTCCCTAAGGATTGTGAATAGTTCACATTTATATAATGACACAACAAGCAGAACAAGAAAAACTGGAAAGCTATTACAGTCGCATTAAACATTAGCCAGCTAAAACAATAAAAGTTCCTATGGTTTAACAGATACTGGTTTCAAAATCTTTATTTTCTTAGTTTTAATTTTCATTATATAATGTTAGGAATAGGTCAGCAACAAATGTTTCATGTCGAAATATAATATTAATGTCCCATATAAAACTTTATTAGTGCACCTCCTCTACTTACGTAACTGCTAGCTTATCACCCACTCCATCGCCGTTTATTCTGTGTCATAACCTAAACTAGCTTATTAATTAATTTAAACTGTCAACAGACATTAACGGTTTGTGCTGAAATACAACCCTAAACTTCACCATTTCAATTTCTCAAACTTAGTTGTGTTATTAATGACCTATATTGTTTTAATTAGTATAATAGTTTATAAGCTTATAGTAAATAACAGTGAAATACCCTCAAGTACCATCCTTA
>NW_025783582.1:0-27892 GCF_021130785.1 Homalodisca vitripennis
GAGCGTCGGCCGCGAGACGACCGTCACAACCAACGCAAACACGCAATCACAAATCGAAATCACGCTGACTATTCTTCTTATTATTACTGTTTCCTTCCCCTTCCACGTAAACTTCTGAATTATATCATAGTTCTAATTACGTTTACTAGATAGGGAATTTTATTCCTTACATGTAGCCTTATAAAAACCCAAAACGTCGTTATTTGAGGCGAACAAACAACCGTTCGTTCTGTGAGTATGAAAAAAAAAAACAACGAACATAATCGCACCAGATGGCGATTAGTAAGCACTTTGAAGTGATACGAACTATATCGCACAGTGCGATAGCGAGCAAAGCAAGGCACACACAGCACTCTTTTTTGGAGGGTTTAAGCATTAAAAAGGTGTTTGTACAATTCATTGGTTTATTATGATTATTTCAAAATTTCCCGTTTCTCTGCGCCTCCCTGTCTTACAAGGAAAATAAACAATAACATCAATAAAACCTTACCTTGTCGTTTATTTTTTGGTTTTCAGGTTCAACACTAATATAAGTACCCAAAACAATCTTGCACTCAATAAAAGTCAAGCACACTAAAAGAAAATTTTATTTTAAACATACCCAATAATTATCAAATTATCACCCAAAATTAAAACTATTACAGCATATTTTACTGTATGCTCACCTTTTATTATGAGGAACTAAAATCGCATATCTCGATCCATGTCCTTTACTTGGACTAGTTACTTTTGGTATGAGTGGTGATAAACCATAATAACAAGTTATGTAACACTGTAGGATAGAACAAAAAAAAACAATAGGCCTAACATGATTTTGGCTCTTTATAAATTATTTACCATGATTTAACCAGAAATATCAATTTACAAAGTTGTCATTTTAGGATAACTTCCTCCACTTCCTACTTCTTAAGATTATTTACACAATATCAGTGGGGGACATCCAAATGATTCATACTACTTACACTACAGGTCTTATTGTATACACACATGACTTTGTTATTTTATAATTATAATGAAACGTAAATGTAATGACCAAATTCTAACAGAATCACTTGCTGATACAAACTGACTGACAACTATGAAAAGAAAAGCGTCTCGACTACAATGTCATTGGCTTGCTAACTTGATCGTTAAACTTTTGCCATTGTTGGTGTTATTTTATATTATATATATATATATATATATATAATATATATATATATATATATATATATATATATATATATATATATATATATATATATATTATGTTGTCTGGGAGGGAGATAGTGGAAACCATACATTTTTGAAGGCAACAATAGAGAGACTCTTACTAATAAATCAGTATCGATATAGGGCCATTCTTGATCGTTTTGTCAAAGACCTCAGGAGATTTTGTCTTGCACAAAATCTGCCATTAAATTCACAGTGGTTCCAGCAAGATGGCGCAACCGGTCCACACTGCCGTTAACAACACACTGCTTTCCTCCAACAATGACCAAGTACTGAAATTTGGTTTCTGTAATTAATGTTTTGTTTTTATTAAGTGCATGTTTTAGTGAGAAGTTGCGTGGAATAGACATGTAGTTCCTTTTATTATGTGTTTTCAAAATGTCAATAAAAATGAAAACGGCAATAAAACAGCAGAAGTTGCTATTCAGTACTTTGGCAACCATCTCATCTCCCTTAGAACAAACTTTCCTTACCCAGCCCTTTCCCCCGATCTTACAACACCGGGACACTTACATCTAGGGAATGTTGAAAGAAAACATTTTCCACGAGTACCCACCATCTACCATCGTTCAACTCAAAGAAAAAATAACCATGTGTATTAGGAAAATGGAACAAATGATTAGTGTTTTATTTTTAAGTGCATGTTTTAGTGGTAGGGTACGTGGCGTTGACACACAACTTTGTTTTTTGTGATTCCTGACTTATGTATGTCACAACAGTCTGGTATGATTTGTTTACGTTAACTTAGATTTTAATTAAATTTTGGGTCATTCACGTGAGGAAGAGATCAGATTTCGGATCTTAAGCGTTACTGATATTTTGTATCACTGAACAATATTAAATTTCTGAAAAACCCTGTTTCCTTCACAATCATTCCATTGTCAAAAACAAACTCCATTATGGTGTTAGCTTGTGAGAATGTTCGCGGTATAAAGCCAAGGTATTAAATATTGTTAATGATGGCTAGGCAGCTTTGGAAGCACTGACCCTCTTTGTGTTTAACCCTAGAAGTGTGGAACCAGCATATTTTATGTCGGTTGTAATTTATGTGTGTTGTGCGGAACCAGCATATTGTATGTCGGTTCAGTTTTTCATTTAAAAAATTATTTATCTTCAAACAATCACCATGTTTTTGGTATCATTGAAATTTTGAGATTCCACTTTACAATTTTCATATAAACTTTTTTTTTCTAACTTCAATATTACGGTCGTGGTGAAATCTATTATATAAAAATGAAACTGTTCGTGTGTAACAGCATCACTCACAAACGGCTGGATGGATTCGCCTAATTTTTTTTTAAATTTGTTCGTCTTGATCTGTTAGAAGGTTATAGGATACTTTTTTATCCCTTTCCCGATTCAGGATTCCGCCCCACTGGTTACAGAAATACCCGTAAGAAATGCATTGCAGCAAACATATGTTATTAAGTGAAAGAGTCTTCAAATTTTTAATCAGCTGTTCTTTGTAAACATATATAATGCGACAAAAAATATATTTATATATAATTTAATTACTACACTTTATAGTTTTAAAGCATAGAGTAAGCTTAAGAGAAACGACAAATTTTGTTTAAACTGTTTCTGCAATCACTGTTAAACATAGACTTTACTATCCAGATAATACAATTCAAATTTGACGTAAAAATTCACCTTTAACTGCAATATTTATTTAATATAAACCATGCTCATGCTTGATCAGAAGAGCAATGCAGATATCATAATTACTATCTTACGTTGGCTACAAATATAAAGAATGTTATAAAATCAACCTTAGTTGTTTTTTTTTGACAGAAGTATCAGGAATGTGGTACATACCTTCATAATGCGCCCAAGAAGCTCACGAAGGAACGACTATCAATTATCTCAGCAATGTTTAGATTGTGATAGAAAATGAATAAGTGAATATAGTGTACTGTTTTTCAACGGGAAATTGCGTGCGAAGAGCCGCGGGAAACTTATTGAAATGCGCAGCGAAGCGCGCCGGGTCCGCTAGTGTTTTCTAAAGAAGTCATCATTTGAGTTGAATTTCGCGGGTGGCCGGGTCAAAGAAATACGTCATTTTCAACCAATCACAGCAAGTTACGTATTGCCTGCAAACAGTGCTGCCATATGTCAATAGACGCGGAATGAAATATTCTTTCTTCCAGTACAAACAGAAAGTCATTAGAACGAATAGTTGATTTACTATGAATATTCTAAAAAGGGACAATTCTAAAGTTGTAAACCAGCATATTTTATTGGATTACAAAATATTTTCATTTTTCAAAAGATTTTTTTTTGTATGCTTATAATAAAATAACAGTTAATTTTGTTGTTGTTTACTTTTAGTGTTTTCAAATAGCATGTATAATTTACAATAGAAAACTATTTTTTTATATAATTATATAGTCACATTTGGAGGTAAAAAAATGAAAAGCCCAAACCTTTGTACATTTTTGTACATTTTCGCTTTTGTAAAAAAAAATGGCAAAATTACAATTTTTGTTTTATAGAAATTTTTAATATATTTTCTAATTTGGCATAAAATTCTCTACATTTTATACATTTAACATTTTGACCTTACTGTAATATTTCAATACCTTACAGAGGTCCAAATTTGAAATTTTTATATAAAACTTTTTGCAATTTCTCATTATTTTCATGAAAAATATATACTAAACCAAAGAATATCAAAACATTTATTCCTATTTCAAATAGTAAAACTTCTGAGAAGAAAATCGATATATAACAATATATGTTTTCTTGATATTAAGTATTTTTTACGAATTTTTTAATAAACCCTTGCAACACGTTGAAAATGGACTGACGTTTTATCTTTGGTAACATGGACACACTTCTAGGGTTAACGCCAAATTTTTCTGGGATTATTACGAACCCGTTTTTGTTTCTATGCTATCAGAGGATAGTGGGAGTTGAAAAGGCTGATACGGCTTAACATTAGATATGACAGTACTTCATCTGTTCTGAAGAATCCTGTGTTATAGTATTCGTACATTGTGCTCAATGAGCACACAATAAGATGGAGAAGGTTATTTTTGACGATGGAAGGATTGTGAAGGAAACAGGATTTTTCCGGACATTTGCATTGTTCAGTGAAACAAGAAATCAATAACACTACATTTCGAGATCTGCAATCTGATCTCTTCTTCAGGTAAAGAACTAAACCTAATACATAATTACAAAACTAGGTTAAAATAAACAAATCTTACCAAAGCGTTGTGGCATGCCTAAGTCAGGAATCACAACCACCATGTTGTTTGTCAACTTCACTAACTCTATAAACATGCACTTAATAAAAAACTATACACAACACTAATCATTAAAACTGAACTACGGAATACTGGTCACAATACGTCTTCATTCGTCTACTAACCACCTATGACTGACCAGAGGGCACTAGCCAATGGTAATTGCCATGGCAGACAAAAACAAGATAGCGGAAATAAAAAGGAAGGGGGACAGGAATGGGCCCTTTCATTATTATTGGTTCATGTGAGATGAACTTCTTAAAACCATGTTATGACCCCGCATTGGTTTATTACAAATATCTGATCCGTTTGATACTTTTGGTTTTCTCTTTAGTTCATTTTTTAGAATTGGCAACCAAAGCGGCCTAATCTCGACTGATGGTTGACTGATTGGTCGGTCTGCCAATTTAATGTATGTTGCCTCAATTAATTTCCTTTCGAAGAAATTTGGTTCCCAATGTATTATGTTGGCTTCATCCCAATTCATATGATGGTCTTCGGACGAAAAATGGTGTGCAATTTTTGACTTTTCTGTGAGACCCTTTCTCGTGTTTTCTTCGTGCTCTTTTGTCCTTACGTTTAGTGGTCTTTTTGTCTCGCCTATGTATTCCCTATTGCAACTACATTTTATACTGTAAACACAGTTTTTGGAATCCTGTGTGCCATTTTTTGGTTTTGTTTTTACGAGACTTTGTCTAAGAGTGTTGTGTTTTAAACGCGGTTCTAATGTTGTACTTTCTACCTACTCTTCTAATTTTCTCCGATAATCCCGGCACATAAGGGATTGACATAAACGCAAATTTATCACAATTCTGTTTTTCTGACTCAGGAATGATTCTTATGGTTCGTTTGCACTTATTTATTACTAATTGAGGGTATCCATTGCCTCTGAGATCCGATTCAACTTTCTTAAATTCCTCTTTTAATCCATCTTTATCTGAGCCCAAGCTCTTTGCTCTATCAAACAACGAGTAGGCTACTCCTTCTTTGACAGATTTTTGAAGGTTGGATTAATAATTTAAATATTTTCCTTTGTGTGTTATCTTTCGAAAAACAGTTGTCTTAAGGACATCCCTATCTCTTAATACACACACATCCAAAAAGGAAAGCTTGTTTTGGACTTCCACTTCCATTGTGAGGCGGATGGAAGGAGAATTACTATTAATGTGATTCAAAAAGTTCAATGTCTCCATGAGAAAAAATAACAAAGGTATCATCCACATACCTCCACCAAATCTTCGGTTTGAACTGAGCTGAAGCCAAAGCTTTTCGCTCAAATTCCTCCATAAAGATATTGGCGAAAATAGGAGACAGTGGAGAACCCATTGCCATCCCCTCATCTTGACGGTAAATTTTACCCTCTAACTCAAAATAGTTGCATTGAGTCCATAATTCTAACAGTTCCATAATTACTGGCACGGGAAGTTTAGTTCTATCCTTTAATGTTTGGTCTTCTTTGAGAAGTGATTTAATAATTCCGAGAGTTTTTGGAACTGGTACATTTGTAAATAGACTTTCAACATCAAAACTTACCAGTTTGTCAATTTCAGTCAACTTTAGGGATTTTGACTTCTTTACAAAATCTCTGGAATTTTTTATGAAAGAGTAAGTTTTTCCTACCAATGGCGTTAAGATGTCCAAGAGGACTTTAGACAATTCCCTCCAAGGTGAATCACGAGAACTAATGATGGGCCGGAGAGGGATGGTAGGTTTGTAGATTTTGAGAAGGCCATACATATAGGGGATTTTGGAGTGGTGAGGAGTTAATTTAGATCTAAATTTATCTGAAAACAATTCTTTGTGTTTTCTTAATGTGTTTGCTACTTTGCGTTCAAATGAATCAGTTGGGTCTTTATTTAAAACTGTATATTTGTCTGTATTTAAAGTTTCCGAAATAATGGACAATCCGAGGAAACAATTCTAATGAGTTGGTTTTACTTTTGCAAAACTAGAGAATATAAGTAGGCAGAGAAAGAACTTGTTATGAGAGATTTGAAAGAAAAGAAGACTTCAACAGTAAAAATAAAAAACTATTTTTCAATACTATTATCTTATTCTTTATGAAAACAAGCATACTAAAACTACACAACAAAAAACAGGAAACATATTTTCAACATGTGTTCAACATGTACATGTAGAAATCATGTGATTTTCTCTTTAACAGTCCATAAAATCTGGATTACTTCACTGATTGGGCTGTTCTTGAAACATACCATTGTCGGTAATAAAAACTGAATCAAATTTTGTTTGATATTTTTCTTGTTTGCATGTTATAACTAAAGATATTGCCCACTTCACAGCGCTTATAGACTTCACAGTAACAGTTAATACGCGGTGTGTGTATGTGGGGGGGGTCTCTGTGTGGGGGGGTGCATGAGGGGGTGCGCTGCTCCTTCCTGCTCAGAGCTAGCCTCCCTCTTCTTCCAAGGTGACTTGGCTGAGATATAAAGCCTGCAATCCCTGCTCATGGGATCTCAACTGGAATTAATCTCTACCCCCACACTTACCCTTCCTGAAAATCATGTCACTTTGGAATCAAGAGCAAAGGCCCTTTTTAGTATATCCTCAGTTCTTGTCCTATGTGAACAAATGATGATTACAGTATATAGCATATACAAGCATATCATGGCAATGTCTACTGGACATTTCTCTTTGCCTACATTATAAATAAACAATTTGTAATGTTCCAACATAAACTTTATATTGTAATGCAGGAATGTAAATACTAAAACACAATTTGCGTAATGTTAGAATAAACGTTTTCAGCTTCACACAAATATATTACTTTACAACTATTTGTAAATATCCTTACCATGGATCTTTCCATTGGACTTAGAGTGTTACAATAAAAGCTATTTCCCCGAACCTCTGCAAATTTCTTTGAAACAGAGAGGTATTATTGGAATATTTTTTAAATTATCAGACAGTCTTTAAAGGTTAAAAATGGCAGAAATTGGAGATATAGGTTAAAAGAGCTATTCGGATTTGAAATTAGAAAATTCTGGATTTGCCCATCACTACAGTTTGGCTCTTTGTTTGATATTTATTGAAGCCCTTATAACTCTTTAGATAAAGCCAGAATCTTCATCTATAATATTATAAACTAACAAATCTTTTATGCAATAAAAGCGTACGTTCTTTGTTTAAAAACTTAAATTTAGTTAAGTGTTATATTATGTGTTTAAAAAATCTGAAACCAAACAATTAAAATTTTGGTGTGACCTTTCATGTCTGCAAATTTTCTATCGTCTTATTCTTTAATAATCTTTATTTTTCTGTCTTAAAATTTATATATGAATTTTTTCTAGGTCAAGAATCGAATTCCTGTTGCGAAAAAAACTCCTACTTCAAAGAAGGCAAGGCATCGATAATTCTACATTGGAATCATCGTAACTGTAATTTAGTACATACTGAACTGCTATAATTGCATTCGTCTATGGGATTAATTATTCCAAGTTCCTTATGTATGTAAATTGTATACTATTTATTTATACTACTCACCAACTCAAGAACTTAATAGTAATATCTTCATCATGGAATTTGGTACAGTATCATATGACACAAATTCAAAACAGTACATACGGCTTAAAACAGTAAATTTGTTAAATACCATAAATATTTCTAATAATACAAACTTAAATAATAACATTTTACAAAGACTTTAGCAGTAGCAAGATAAAATGTTAATTATAAAAATTCTCTGTAAATGAAATAAAAAGATTTGTGTGTGTTTAAATGTTGTGAGATGGGAAGCACGTTTTACCTTGTTATATGAAAGGCGTTGTAACTTGTCAATCTTTAATTCATGTATAAAAATATCGTAATTTAGCAAAAGTAAACTAAAAACTGTCTGTCTTTTCAGTAGACTTATATGTATTTAAGTATATTAATATTCTTATAATCTTTTTTCTTAATTTGATGTATTGATTTTAATATCTTTAGAAGCTACCCTGTATTTAAAATAACATGAAATATATTGTAATATTGATCAACAATATCCTTTGTATGTATTGAAATGATTTTTAATATATTATTAGGCTGTAACTACAATATAATGTTTTGTATGATTTTCATTTACTAGCAGTTTATTTTATGAAAGTTATGATGTCATTATACACTCAAAAGTTCATAAACAATATCATATAAAGACGTAAATGATGGTTTAGTTTTACTTGTTTAGATAGAGATCTATGTGCATATTTGTTTGTCAAAAATTATGTTACTAAAAAAAAAAACTATACAAGCCTGGAGTTGTGAGAGCACTTTGTTGAGGTTTGTTGTGGAATATATTGTGTGATGAAATAATACCCAAACAATAAATGAAACAAAATCTTTTAAGTTTTAATATACCTATATATATATATATATATATATCTCAATTTAAATCTTTAGCGAAACAAACGTAACTCACCTAAATGAGTCCTAATGGCAGTTATACTGGAAATGCTTTCAATGAATCATTGCACTGATGTGTTGTGCCCTAGTGAAAGAAAAAAAAAAAAAAAAAACAAAAAAAATGTGGGTCGGTAATACTTAACTTTTTGTGTTGTAAACTTTCCTCTGTCCTCTTCCCTAAAGATCCATTAGTAATTGTAAAATTAAAAAAATGTATTATTTTGATTTTACTTTTATTTTGTGTTGCTCGGTCTCTTATTCTTATCTTTTGTGAGCTAGACCTTCGACAATTTGTGTGAATGTCCAAAATATTGTGGACTAGATACAAATAATGAAATTGATGTAACTCATTCCTCTACAAGTGTGTCAGTGTGTCATACATATTCCCTGCTGTTCTGTGTACTACTGTATATGAGAGGGTAGATAATTTTCAGTTAATATACTTTCTAGAAATTGACCATGAACTTTAACTGGATAGATTTTAAATGTCTTTACAGAATGTGTTCAAATAAGATTACAAAATTTTGTTATTTATGTTTTATCAGTAAATTTGGTAAGTTTGGTACAAATTAATGTGTATTATTGAAACCTTTAGAATAGTACATTCTGTCAGTGGCTCTGGAGACGGATGAGTAAAATATTGATTTCAACTCACCAATGTGTAAATTATTCAGGTCAAAAGAATTAGACCAGTATTTTAATAATGTTTACTGGAAAAGGTTGAGTTTAAAAATACAGTTTATCAGCGTATTTTGATGTTCGTGTGTATTTAGCAGAGATGCAAGATCATTCCTGTATATAGCTGGAGATAAATACCCTGCCATGGACTATTACTTAACTTATCGCCTAATGTACATTTTCAGTTTCTTCACTCGCCAAGGTATTGGTGGGATAGAAAATAGAGATTCTTACACACATTCAGTAAAAAATATTGGCAGTTAGGAACTAATTAGTACAAAACTAACTTAATATGTTTAAAAATAATAGATTAAAAAAATAAAAATGTTTCTTGTTGTTGTTAGTAACAACATAATGTAAATTTACTTACAAAGTAAAATATGTGCTTGTAATAAAAAATAAGATAATTAATTAACCCTATTCATTAACCCTAAACATTCCAAAAAAAACTATTATAATTTCTAACTTATGTTTAAAATTATTGCTTCTTAAAATTTTATTTGATGAATTGATACTTTTTGTTGATCTACTTTTGAAATAGTGTGTACAAATTCAACATCTCTAAAAAGTATAAGTAAATCATAGCATATCCCTATGATATATTTAAATCTTATGATATTCACCTATTGAGATGTTATAACATAAAAATTAGGTACCAGTAACTTCCGTGGATGTATTAAATGCAAACAAGTTTTTGTGGTACAATAAAAAGTACATAAATAATATATTTATATCTCTTAAAATTTCAGTGTGGTTGGATTTATTTGAGATATTTGAGCTTTTTGAACAAAACTGTATAAGCCAATATCACTTGCAATAGTAAAATGTAAAATGTCTTTTGTCCCGGAGGATAACTTTTTAAGTATATTTTAGCATGAATAATTATAAAAGCTCATTAACATACTACATTGAGTGAGAAATTAAATATGATAAACTGGAGAGATAATCAGTACTATATAAAGGTAAAACATGTTGCAGAGCGGTTTTTATACAGTACTATAACTAATAATTGTACTCTATCACATATCTTTGATGTTATTTGAAGTGTTGCTAAAATGAAGCTTTTAACAAGAACCGATACGATCAAAAAAGTTATTAAATTATACGTTTGATTGTTTATTCTAAGGAAAGCATTAGTTATCAATCTTGATATAATTTGTAATACCAAACAGTAGGTAATGTAACTTGATCAAGCAATAATAGTTGCTGGGCAAAGCCATTAACACCATGTCTGAGTACTTACCATAATGTCTTCTGACAAGGAAACACACGATATTCTTTTAAGCCTTATTTATGGTTATGGCTCTCTAAAGGTTTAAAACTTTTGGCCATCTGATACTGTTTACTGTCTTTATACCGCCTAAAACACTTTCTTTATGGTCATTTTCTTTAGAAGTTTAATTATTGCTGTTACCTAAGGTCATTATTTCTATAAAATTTCAGCTCTACAAGCTGTGAAGTTTTTACATTAAACTTGCAATGCTTAACTGTATGCAACTTGCAATATTACTATGGTATATTAGTTTAAAAACTCAAACTGTACTTGAAAGTTATTTTTGACAGTGGAAGGACTGACAATATAACACAATGACATAATATGACCTTGTAGTGGCCTTTCATTGGATCCTTGTTTGGCAGGCATGGTTCTGCATAAGTGTTTAGGAAAATTGTTCTGTGCTGTTTTTAATTCAAACCACTTGTTTAACTGTGCAATCTGCAATGGGGCCGCAATACATACATTTTGCTGATACTGACGCGACAGCTGAATGTTATTATCTAAACATTACATCTGTAAGTAACTGAATGTGGTAACCCAGCAGGGCTCACTTCTGGCTGGTTCAGCCACTGTGTTTGATTTCTTGAGCATCTTCAATTTGTGCGACACAACTTCACTACATAACAGTATGAGGGTGGATTGCTTGAGATGATGGTGCAACTGCTTTACATCCATTGAGAGACTTCTTATTATTTAATAGTTTTGATTATCAGCTTTATGTTATTCACATTACTTTATTCACTCCTTTTTATAATTAGTTTAGTCAATAGAAACGTTATAATTGTTAAATTCTTGTTATCTCTTTGTTATTTTTATGATTCTTTGGTTATTGTGTGTATATTTATTTATTACATATTAAGGTTATTGAAAATGTCTCCTATCACTTGATATCTGCCAGATAGACAGTGACCTCATGAAACAAAATGACAATTTAAAGCAAAACCTTGCAGAAGCTGAAGACATGACGGTGTGTAGATTTAGATGTTAGTTGTAGAGATAAGTCTGTGCAATGTCTTGAACTTGAGCATTATTTAGAAAAGAAATAAAAAGTTTTAATGAACAACTCAAAACCACTCAACGTGAAAACCCTAAACTAAAAGACTTCATAAAAAGCTGTTCACATTATGATGTAAGTAAATAAATTAAAAGTTGATAATGAGAAAAAGATTTAATTTTTAGTTGTTAAAAGGAATGTGTGTTGATAATCAATGAGGTCCTAGAGGCCAAAGTAAAGTATCTGAGGACGGAAAATGGAGGAGAGGTCCGCAGATCTTTTCTTTGGGCCCTCCTTGCCAGGCAGCTGATTTTCCCACTGACTTGTCAGTCGTCCCCAGCCCTCCTGCCAAATTAAAATTAACACTTAACAAACCAAAATAAACAGCCTTCTATGGAATTTTTATGATGTCTTGTAATAGGCGACTCTCCCTTGAGATATGCTATCAAAAGATGTGCAAGGGGAGTATATAGGGTGTAAATTAAGTCCTGATACATCTGGATATATTCCAAATGGATTGATATATTGATGTACAATCTCACCACACCTATTAAAATACGTTTTTGGACTTTTAGAAGGATAAAAATATTTCCATCCTTTTTTAAAGGGAGTAAAGATAGGGGTTGCAATTTGAACATTTAAAGTGACCCCTTCAACCCCCCTTTGGAAAAGGAGCGAAATATATTTACTCTCCAAAAAAAGTATTGGTATAGGTATGATGAAAATTTTACATTGATATATCAAACAGTTTGGAATATATCCAGGTGTATCAGGGCTTAATTTACACTCTGTATGCAGATTCTTAGGTCCAGGACCTACAATCAGTGATATTAAAAATAAGTAGTTAGAAAATGTTAAGCTTTTTGATGTGTACATTCATACTGTGTGAAGAAGAAGAAAACTGTGTAACGTGATATTTTATAGTGCACAATATTAACTTATACATATAGACTTCAGCATTGTCGTGACGGTTCGTGTCGAATAATTTCCTATTTATTAGTAGTTAATATTTTAAGCACATAGTTTTTTAGTGGTTTTCTCAAATTTTACCAGAACTGAAGTCTGCAACTGCAACGCATGTTACTAACCTTACTTCATCTAGTCTGGCTGTTGTCGTCTGCTGGCCACTGTCCCAACGCATCCTGTCCGCAGATCCATAGCCATTACAATCTTTGTTTGTGCATGGCTTGCTATACTATAACGCATGATTCTTATTGAATATAATTATTGTTGCATGTGCATTTGGTTTTTTTTTTCGTACTTATTTGGTGATCCATATTGCATAATACTTGCATGAGTGTTTGTTCTATGAAATTGAAAGGGCTTTTTACAAGATGGCTTCAGAGTACCCTGAGACTACGTGTCCTTGCTGCCTCAAAATTGTCTTAGACTCTGAGAAAGGAATCCAATGTGATAAGGAGTGTCAACGTTGGTTTCATTCAGTATGCATCGGTATGTCTGATTCAATCTATAATGAATTTGCCACGAATGTTAAGAAAGTATGGTATTGTGATAGAGTTGATTGCGCTGTCAAAGTTGACCAACTGCAAACTATGTCCGCTCATATTTCCGAAATACTAAAAAACATGTCTAAGCTGTCTACCAAAGACGAGATTACTATCGTCAATGACGGCATTGCCGAAATAAAGAACGACTTAAAAGAAATACATAGGAAGCTGAATGAGTTTGAACCTCGGCTAAAATCTACTGAAGATAGATTGGATATAATTGAAGAAAAAATAAATGGCATTGGCGATCGTGAATTCAAAGAAATTATTCCAGAAGATATTATCTCAGAGCTCAACGATTGTACAAGAAGAGCGCGCAACGTGCTGGTGTACAATATCCCTGAGAATAGGAGCACGAACATCCGGGCCAGGATTTCGCATGACAAGTCTCTGATGGTGAAACTGATTCAGGTCGTTTCCCTGGACATTGAAACTAATGATATAAAGGTGCTGAGACTCGGAAAGCCAAACAAAGATAAACAACGGCCCATTAAGTTGATATTTCATGAACCAAGCTGAGGCATGTAGATTTAATGAATGTTCTCAAAGGACTTGGTTGCTGAGGCAGATGTAGCTTTCACAGACATAAGTATCTCAAGGGATAGAACACCCTGTGAAAGACAAACGTTTGAAAAGTCTTAGAGCGGAGTTGGATGCTCGAGCAGGGAAGGGTGAGAAGAATCTTACCATAAAATACCGAAATGGAGTTCCTAAAATAACAAAAACGCAGACAAAAAACGATTAAATGGCAATACACCAGCTACTGTTTATTACCAAAACGTAAATGGTCTGAGATCAAAACTGAAGAGCCTGATAACGTCTGTCAATCTTAGTTTGTACAAAATAATCATTCTCACTGAAGCAAATTTATCATCAGATATCTCTAACTCAGAGTTGGGTCTCTATAATTATGCTGTGTTCAGGAAAGATAGGTCACCTCTTACCAGTGCTAAAGAGTCGGGTGGGGGAGTCATGATAGCTGTACATTCTGATTTCACCTCATCTGAGATTTGTTCTTCTATAATGGATGTAGAGCATGTGTTTTGTGTCTACCCGAACCTGCAATCGTGAAATAATATTTGGCGCTGCATATTTACCCCCCAGCTCACCGTCTGACAAGTATTCCCATTTTTGTGATGCAGTCGAGGAAGTGTATATGGTGTCTGATCCTGGCACTTCAATCGTGATAGCAGGCGATTTCAATCAACCATCAGTGAACTGGATAGATACCTCGGTCCTTGCTCCGCCTATCGGAGCCCAATTATTGATCGATATGTCAAACTTTCTTCAGCTATCACAAGTCAACAACGTTTCAAACAGCAGAGGAGTATTTCTCGATCTTGTATTCTCTTCTGATCCGGAACTGCAAGTGTTTCCATCTATTGACCCGTTGATAGTTGAAGAGACTGCTCACCCAGCCCTCGAATTTATGCTTGCGGGTGACCATACCCCCCAAAAAACGCCATACGGCCTATGTACCGAACTTTAATAGATGCAATGTCGCTAGGGTAAACGATTGGATCTCTCAACAGATGTACCCCGCTGAAAATTCTCTCATCGATGCGGAAGTCCTGTTTGTCAAGTTTTGTGGAGATTTGAGGGACGTCATATTACAAAACTGCCCTAACAAGAGAATTGGACACAGCCCCTTTCCCAGCTGGTTCTCAAAGCAGCTTCGTGAATGTGTTATTAAGAAAAAAAAAACTTCATTCCCGTTTCAAGTCAACGATGAATTTAGAAGATTATGAAATATTTAGAGAAGCTCGCAATGAGTGTAAGAGATTATCAAGAGAATGTTATTCTTCTTATATATCCAATGTTGAGGTGGGCCTATCAAATAATCCAAGGACTTTTTGGAGCTATGTGCAGAATCTTAGAAGTAATAATTCTACTCAGAATTATCTTAATCTTGGCAATCAAGTGGCTAGGGAACTGCACAGGATCTGTGAACTATTTGCTGATTTCTTTTCTTCCATCTACAGAGTGCCCAGTGCTGCAGTTCCTGAATACTCCTTTACCAACAACTTTAATCTTTCGGCTGTCCATGTTACAGCCACTGAAGTGGAAGGGATTTTGAGGAGTCTGGATAGTTCTAAGAGCCCAGGTCCAGATATGATTCCCCCGCGTGTACTCAGAATGTGTGCAGAGGTTCTGGCTCCCCATCTATCGATACACTTCAACAATTTACTAAGCCAGGGAGTGTTTCCTACTAACCTAAAATCGGGATTTCTTGTACCTCTCCACAAATCAGGATCCCGTTCTAATGTGAAAAACTATAGACCAATCGTCATTCAACCAGCTATGGCTAAAATATTTGAGAAATTGGTCTTGGACAGAATGACTTTTACATTTAAGAATCTGATTATCCCTGAACAACACGGATTTCAGCGAGGAAAGATCTACTGCGACCAACTTAGTGGAGTTTACTAGTGTTGTTCTTCCTGCATTGTCGAGAGGAAAACAGGTGGATTGTGTTTATCTGGACTTCAGCAAAGCCTTCGACAGAGTTGGACATTCCCATTTGCTGAAAAAACTTAAGGCTTTTGGTGTAACTGGAACCTTACACGCATGGTTTCGAAGCTACCTTGACGGGCGTACTCTTCAGGTCAAGTATGCACGAACGCTCTCCAGACAATTTAATGTTTTATCTGGTGTTCCCCAGGGATCACATCTGGGACCCTTTTTATTTTCCATGTTTATCAATGACATTGGTACTACTTTATCGAGCCAATATCTCCTGTTTGCTGATGATGTTAAGATCTTTGCTGAGATATCAAGTATCCAACATCAGCAGGAACTTCAAAGGGATCTACAACGAATTCAAGACTGGTGTCAAGCAAGTGGTATGGACTGATAAATGATAAATGCAAACACTATGTCGTACACCAGAGCTCATGAGATCCTGCAGTTCAATTATACGCTCTATGGTGTCGCCCTTCAGAGAGTTACGAGAACCCGTGACCTTGGAGTTCTCCTTACATCAACGCTGGACTTTGGTGAGCACATTCGCAGCATCGTCAGTAAAGCAGTCTCAATCCTAGGGCTTATATGCCGCACCTGTCGTCGTGGTTTCTCTGCTACTGTGGTCGGGACCCTGTATGCTGTTCTGGTCCGTCCGGTCCTCGAATTTTCTTCTGTGGTCTGGTTCCCCTACCAGGTTGGACACATCTTAATGCTTGAATCTGTTCAAAAGCGGTTGGTGTGTTCAGAACTGTTGGTGTGAAGCTTGGTTACCAGTATCTCGATGTCGATTTGGAGACAATGTCTAATTTTCTTCACCTTCCACCGCTGTCAGTTCGCAGAAACCTTAATGGACATGGTTTTCCTTTTTAAGATCTTGAATGGGATGATCGAATGTCCAGCCATTCTTCAGGCAATAGACCTTCATTAGTCCTTCAATAGACCCTCGTAGTCAAGCACGGAGCTCCCAACTGTTCACCAGACGTCACCATCATACCAACTACCTTTACCACGGTACGATCCCGAGGCTGATGAGAACGGGGTATGTGTTCTGACGTGGACTTCTTTGACCCGTCTTTTCGTCACTTCAGGAGAAACGTACTGGCAGCTATAACTTCACCAACTGGAGCCTGAAAATCGACAGTGTGTTCTAGGTGATGAGTGCCTGGGTGGTGCCTTTAAAAGGGCCACATCGTGCTTTATGCACGAATATTGGCTGTGATAGCAACTTATGTTTTGGTGGTGCCTTTAAAGGTCCACATAGTGCTGCGATGTTATATATTTGCTATCGTTACTGTTATCTATCTGTTATCTATATTTTATTATTTATGTTATTGTTACAATGTATTATATAGTTTATGTCCATTGTTATTGTCCTAGTTATTTATATTGTTATGTACTGTTATTAATTTATTATCGTATATATTATAATCCTTCTCTTTTGAAGACAGCCAAAGTCATTCCAATTTTCAAGAAGGACGATCCTTACATTCCAAGCAATTATCGGCCCATATCAATTCTTCCGGTGTTCAGCAAAATTTTTGAAAAAATTTTCTATGAAAGACTTGAAAGCTTTCTAGAAAACAAGCGGATTCTGAATCCAGAGCAATTTGGATTCAGAAAAAACAAATCCACAATTGACGCTGTGAACAACCTTTTGGAAAATGTTGTCGATGGATTGGAACGGCGAGAACATGTGCTTAGCATATTTCTTGACCTGTCCAAGGCATTTGACTGTGTGCATCATGAGACACTGCTGCACCAGTTGGAGAAATGTGGCGTTCGGGGACTCCCGCAGCTGTGGCTTGCTTCTTACCTAAAGGAGCGGGATCAGAGCGTGGAGATTTCGAACGTCACATCTAACAAAATCAAAATGCCTCATGGTGTCCCTCAGGGATCTATCCTTGGGCCTCTTTTATTCCTGATTTATGTCAGTAGATTGAACTCGGTGATCCAACATGGGAAACTAGTTCAATATGCTGATGACACGACTCTCTGTTTTAAAAGCAAAACACTGCAAGAACTGGAAATCACAACGTTTGTTGAAGTGAATTCATGTATTCAATTCTTTTCTGAAATGAACTTGAAAAACAAATCAAACCAAATCAAATTTTGTACATTTCTGCATTCGGCAGAATACACGTTCGGATGGGCCAGCTGTATTTGTAGATAATGTCCTTTTAGAGGAAACATACTCTACAAAGTTTCTGGGAATGTTCCTTGACAGAGGGCTGACCTGGGACGACCACATCGACCACATATGTGCTAGAGTTTCCGCAGGTATATATGCCTTGCGCAACCTAGCAAAGTTATGTTCCCCCAAAGTTTTAAAAATGGCCTACTATGGCCTCATCCATCCACACTTTGCGTATGGAGTAAGACTTTGGGGAGGCTGTGCCAAAAATAGATTGGAACGAGTATTCAGACTTCAAAAAAAGGCTGTCAGAATCATACAAAAGTTGAGTTTCAGAGAGTCGTGTAGGGAATCTTTTAGGGAGCTTGGATTTATGACTTTGCCCTGCCTCTACATTTTTGAGGTGATTACGTACTGCAGATCAAGGTGTACTCTGATTCGTGGCAGGGACGTTCACCAATATGAAACAAGAGGCAGGGACAACTATCGAACTCAGCATCACAGACTGGCGCTGTCGCAACATCTACCTCAAGAAGTTGGTGTCAAACTGATCAATAGGCTCCCTGAAAGTATAAAGAATTCCAACAATCAAAATCAATTTAAAACTCGTCTAAGACGCCTACTGGTGTCTAGAGCGTTTTACTCTGTCGATGAATTCATGATGAGCCGCTGGGATTTATGAGAGCATAGGATCTGAGGTCAGTGAGAATGTGTTTGAGAGAATGTATGAAGATGTAAGTTTGACTGTGTGTGTGAATGTATAAGGGGTTGCTTATAACTATAATTATAAGGGGTTTCTTGACGATTGCGATGCAATGTTGAATTGTAAAGAAAATGCAATAAAAGATGATTTGATTTGATCTGATTTGATTTGATTATTGTTGCACGCTGCTTCTAAGTTACTATTCCTCTTCTGAGCTAATTATTGATATTTTGTAAAATGGTGTATTGCCGTAAATGAAATAAATAAATAAATAAAAAGTTGTTGTAAACAACCAGAGAACGGGTTACATAGGAGGGGTTCAGGATGCAATGGAAGACGGGAAGCGAGAGGCTTGCTATAGCAGACCTATTGTTTACAGTTAAAATCAAGTTTCAAAATTCTAACTTTATTTAACAAAAAAAATCCAACATCCACATCTTGAAATAACCAATACTATTGAATGATTTGAAACCCTGCTGGAGTCACAGACCAATCAGGTCAGCAATATGAATTTTGGACCTGTGTTACGATTCTGATTGGCTTAGAGGTTGAGAATTTTTAGCAATTTACATCATGTACTGATTTATTTATACATCATGTAAGCCTGGAATATTCTTGCTTATACACCTCTGTATTAAACTGTATAGATTGAGGTACAAAAGAATTGAATTTGGATGATTGTTGTTTTTCAAAATAACCACTCACTTATACACTGGTTAACACAACTATATGATTGGGTTCTCACGATTGCAATAGTAGAGGTATTCGGTCTAGAGCAACGAGGTGTGAATGCGTCAAAAGGTATAGTCTATATCCCAATAAAAGTTACTGACAGTCATGTATACATGGGGATTCTTATTAACACAAGAGTAAGGTTCCAATATATTTTAAAGCGTATATATTATTTTTTTAGGGTGTACATATATATATATATGTGTGTGTGTGTGTGTGTGTGTGTGTGTGTGTGTGTGTGCGTGCGTGCGTGCGTGCGTGCGTGCGTGCGTGCGTGCGTGCGTGCGTGCGTGCGTGCGTGCGTGCGTGCGTGCGTGCGCGTGTGTGTGTGTGTGTTCAAGTTCAAGTTCAAAAAGTTCAAAAAGTTCAAAAATTCTTTATTTGTATTCAGTTACAGTACAATACATACATTTCATGTGCTATGTATAGCACGTGCGAAATGAAAAACATTGTTTCATTTAATTTTATATTGTCTTTTGCATCGTTGGCAATTAGTCCTTTACAGTCCTTTATTTACTGGTGCAGCTACCATTCCACAACTCAAACCCACAATTACAACCTTACAAACTAAATAACAGTGAATATTATCAATACTAACAGATTTCCACAACCTCCAATTCCATTACAATAACAACAAATACTTTCTTTAACAAAACCAGCAAAAAATCTATAATGACATAAACAACATAATCAACATTATAAATAACACATAAATAAAATAATAAATAAATAAACAGGAAAAACACATACAATTCTATATAAATACATTCAGGAAACATGATTTTCTGTTAATATTAAATCTATATAAAAATCTATAAAACAATACATATTTAACAATCTATAAATCTATATTTAACAAATATAAAAAAATTATTAGATAGTACAAATCATATTATATAAATAAATATAAATTATATACATATACACACACAACATACACATATATATATATATATATATATATATATATATATATATATATATCATATCACATATATACATACATACATATACACAGTCAGTCCATTATGATCCAATGTTAATATATTCTAAAACTTTCATTTTGAATTTAGGTTTCCGTTCCATTAATATATAATTTCCAAAAATGTGATACAAATTCATTAAAACATTTTATTCCTGAATAACAAAACTGTTTCCTTCCTATCTCTTTGAAATAAATGGGAGTCTCAATAGCAATCACATTAGATAAGCGAGTACTCACAGGACATGTTCTCAACTTATATCTCTCCATATTCTTTCTAATATACATAATTGAGCTCAATTTGTATAACTGAGAAAAGGTCAGAATATTTTCTTGTTTGAAGAGATGTGAAACGCTATCAAATTTTTTTAGATGGTACACATTACGTACTGCAAACCTTTGTAATAATATTACCTGTTTCAAAATTGTTTCATAAGTAGCACCATAATGGATAATCCCGTATTTCATCGTACTTTCAAACCATGAGAAGTATAGATTCTTCAAATGCTGTGGTTTTAGAAATCCCCTCATATGATACAGTGAGTAATTAATTTTTCTTAGTTTGCCGATAAGATAATTTGCATAACATTAAATTTCCCATTTTAAATTTCTATCAATTACTAATCCTAGGTATTTCACACTATTTACAACTTCAATCCTCTCACACACACACCCATACAGACACAAATGCTTATGACAACAAAAATCATTCTCTGTTTGCAATTCCTCACACTTTGTATCTCTGTCATAAAATAATAAACACTTGGACTTGCTACTGTTTATAATTAACTTATTCTGAGCTAGCCACCTGGAAATAACAGACAAGTCCTGAGATACTTTATGTTTCAGGGTGCTTCTGTCATAAGCAGAGCAAACTATGGCCGTGTCATCAGCATATGCAAATATTGAGGAGTTTAGCGGAATACATAGTAACTCATTTATAAATATAATAAACATGAGGGGGCCCAATACTCCCCCCTGTGCAATTCCGTGTCTTAAATTTAATTTACCACTATGCACACCACCAACTTTCACTACCTGCGCCCTACATTTACAAAAAGATTTAAGCCACTTGAATGCATCGCCACCGATTCCATACACTTTAATTTTATTTAACAGTATATCAATATCCACTAAGTCAAAAGCCTTCTGAAAATCTAAATAAATAGATAAAACCTTTTTATTTTTATTAATTGAATCCGCTATACATTTAACATGATTTTCAATGGCTAAGTCTGTTCCTCTGCCTGGTAAAAATCCAAATTGTTGACTCGAAAACAAATTTCTACATAAAAAATAATCCAGAATCTGGTCTTTAACTATTACTTCAAAAATCTTTGCTACTGTATTAATCAATGAGATCGGTCTATACGAGGAAATTTGGGAGGGATTCCCTGATTTAAAAGTGGGAATAACACAAGCAATTTTAAATACTTCTGGAAATACACCCTGTTCTAGTGACTTGCTGTAAATATTAAAAAGAAGTGGGAGAAATATATCTATATTTTTTTTAATAGTTAGTATACTTATTCCATCCACGCCACAACTTTTTTTATTCTGCATTTTATTTATAACTTCAAGAATGCCGTCATAAGTTACAGAAAACGATTGCAGTACTATATTATCATCACAATTATCAGGCTTATCACATACAAACATATCACAGCCAAAATTCTGCTCCCTCAAATGTGTAGTAACATTCACATAATAATCATTGAAAACTGTCGGCCACAAATCTCTCATTACCACTTACCCTAACCATTGAATCTTCACATTGTACACATGTTATACTGGATTTATTTTTCTTCATAATATTTCTAACAATTTGCCAATATTTCTTTGTGTTACCTGTGTTTCCGTCAATCAAAGATGAATAATAATCTAATTTGGCTTTTCTTAATTTATTACGGACAAATTTTGAAAATTCTTTATATTGTAGTAAAAACATTATTATCATTCCCGTTACCAGAACACAATTTATATAGGTCATTCTTTCTGTTAACTAAGCCAATCAAGTAATCATTTATCCAAGGACTACGCTTTCTGTTTTTACTATTTAATTTTTTTAATTTACATGAATCATTGTAACACAAATTATAAATATCATAGAATGAAGCAACAGCAGCATTTATATCAGTATGTTCATAAACATACTGCCAATCCACCTGAATCAATTTCTTCCGCAGCAGGTTGTAATCAACTACCCTACAAAATCTATTTTGGTTGCAATTATTTATTTTTTATGTTTGTATTTAAAATTTCTATTTTTAAAGCATAATGGTCAGTAATAGTTGTCATCAAAACATGGCAATTAATATCAATCGGCTTAGAATTACGAACCAATACATGATCAAGACATGAGTAACTATTTTTAAATACTCTGGTTGGTTCATTAACATAATTCTCAAAACCATACGACGAATACATATCAATATAGTTTTGCCCAGACCCAGAGTCCTTTAAAGTACAAATGTTGATATCTCCTATAATTAACATTGGATCATTTGGCATATCTAGAAGTTTTTCAAAATTTTCTTTTAACTTGGAAAATGGGAACTTACAGGACCTATAAAATTGCCAAAATTGTTAGTCTAAACCTACTACAGACAGACAGTTCTAGTTTTATGATTTCAGCAGTAGGCAGCCCAGGCGGAGACAAAAGCTGGTGGTCAAAGGTGAGTTGAGAATCAATGTACACTAGTACTCCCCCAGCCGGGTTATCTTGTCTCGGTTCCATGATCATGTTGTAACCTGGGATGTAATACTTTTCCTCTTCACCAGACTTAGCCCATATTTCAGTTAAAATAATCACATTATAGCTTATACCCGCTGAAGCCAGAAACACCAGAAATTCATTAAAGTTTTTACGGACACTTCTTATGTTTATATGGAATATTTTTAAACTGTTCAAAAATTTTTGTGTAGGCATATATGGTTTCTATATTAGTTTGAAAAACAAAAATTCGTTTGTCTGTCTGTAAACAATCTTAATTTATCTTCTGCAATAATTTATCTAGATCAGCACGGGAGCGGATATGAACAATTTTTCCATTGCCAGATTTTCTAATCAGAACCTTTCCTTCCTTAAACCATACATATTGATATCCAACATCTTTTAGGTTCTTAGTATAGTACAAGAGTTCTTTATTGTATGCAGTCAGATGTTCATTGATGTAAACTTTCGTTTCAGGCGCATCAGCAACAAAAATTGGTAGATTTAAGCAAATCCTTTTTTTCTTTAGCCTTTGCAAGCACAAGGTTTCGCTTTTGGCGGTTAGAAAATTGCAAAATAATAGGTTTTTGCCCCGACTTACGTTGAGTAGGAACCCTGTGCCCTGCCTGAATGTCTAACTCATAATCGATAGGCACATCAAGAATTTCGGACACCTTTTTTACAATGTTAGACATTGCCTCGCCTTTAGTTTTCTGGAACTCCATCAATTTGTACATTGTGGTTTCTATTTGTACTGTTCAAGCTCCTCGAATCTAAGTTTCATAAAAGTTAGTTCATTTTTAAGTTTACCATTTTCCAACACAACTGCTTCATTACATTTTCTACTTCTTTAACTTTAGAGGTAAAACTAAACAATAGTCTGCTCATATTCATCTAATTTATCAGAGAAAAATTGAATTGAAGTTTTAATTTCCTCAATTTCCCGTTTGACTTCCTTAGTATGCAAAACAAAGTGTTCCTTAATTGTGCTTTCAATTTTCTGTAAGCATTCCTCATGCATTTTTTTAATCATATCTGTTAGGTTACCTGGTGTGTGTGTGTGTGTGTGTGTGTGTGTGTGTGTGTGTGTGTGTGTGTGTGTGTGTGTGTGTGTGTGTGTGTGTGTGTGTGTGTGTGTGTACACTCTAAAGAATTATATAATAAATTGTACAAGGTGAGAGAACTCTGCCTCTCAAGTATTTCCTTTTCATGGCGAACATCGAAACATGTTGTTGAGAACAATAAAACACTGTTCAAAATACGAACAGGAAATAACACTGTCAACAAACAATCAAACAGAGAATACCAACTCTGATTGGCACAAATAAAACAACAATCAGCCATTGCAATTAAAAGATACACTCCTACGTCTGTTAATGCTAAGATGTCGTTTTCAACTAACGGATAAAATAAATTTTTATTGGTATAGAAATACTAACACAGAGAAATACCCTACCATTCCCACCATCAAGTAAAATATCTCACCACCACTACTGTACTTATACATAGAAATTCCAAACTTATTCGTTACGGTGTGTAGAAAGTAAAAAAAAAAAAAAAAACTGGTCATAAATAACAATGGAGCATCTGCTACACCTTCGCAGAAACAGCAAACGTCATATAAGAGATTTTTATTTCGATATATAGGCCTAATATATATAGTAATATGGACGAAAAGTATTGTATTTTTAATATTGTATGTTTGGTAAAAATAAAATAAGTATTATTTAGATAATATATAATTTACAATTAATATCTTTAAATATGGTATATTAAATAATAAATAATAATAAAAAATTTAATAATATTGATAATAATAAAAACAATAATAATAGTATTAAGTAATAATAATAATAGTAAGTGAATAAATAACAATATAACACATTTATTTGTTGCATTCTACTGGCTGACCTCGCATTATCGTATATACAGGTCCCTAGTTTTTGCGCTGTATCTCAAAAAGGGTTGAACGTACATAAAATTACTTCAGACAAAAGTTGAAGAGACTTTTCCCTTCTGCAATTTCTCTAACCACTTTGAAAGTCATTTAGCGTAAGGGAAACGAGATATTTCCAAAAACACTGATTTTCGTGACCTTTGACCTTAAATATCTCAAGTCGCGTACACGTGATTGTATGAGACTTTTGAGGTAAGTTTGATACCATCAAAATAAAGACGTATGCAAATTTTTAGCTTATTATCTTTCATTCCGAGGTTGCATCCTTATTTTACCGGACTACAGTGCGCGTATTTGAATTACTCTGTTGTTTAAAATACTTAACACTTATCTAGTGCTTTGATTATTCATTCACTGAAAGAGTATTAGTTTTAGGATGGTCACAGTATAACATTTATAAACCATCGAAAGTATAAAAAAACAATTAAACAAAGTTTGTGTTTCAACAAAATCTAGGATTGTGACCTGAAAAAGTTGTTCTGTGAGGTATTATTTTCAGGGTAGACACGAAGTATAGGCGAGAAAGTTTGAACTGAGGAGTTGAATTTTACAGATATAATTTTTGTAAATAGTTCAGTTACTATGAATCTTAACAGTAGGTTGAAGATAGGTTATGTAAACGCAAATCCCGCTGCTCCAACCATTGTTGCTGCCTACCGGGTTGCAATAGTTCTGAAAAGGTTTACATTGTTTTCTTAAGTTGTTTTTAGTATATTTTTGTAATATTAAACTATAGTAAAGACTTTGATTTTCACGAGAAATTAGTATCAGCAAGGTAAAATTATACGAATTGTATTGTTAACGATAAGTATTAAAAGGGTGGATCCATGGTCGGGCGAGACGGGCGTCCACCTCGGGCCATGCGGCGCGACCCGGACCTAACAAAACGCAGGTCGGGTCGGTCGGTTAGAAGCACGAGAGGTCCTTTAGTGTAACCAGCCCATAAATAAGCAAAGACTAAGAGAGACATAGTAATATGTTATATTTAAACTACGCACTCTAATATTATTGCGTCAGTGTGAAATACTTAAAAAAGTCCACAAAATGGGCTGGGCGAGTCAGCGGGGCTTGCTGTCCGGACCTAACCGAAAAAAGGAAGGTTGATTAAAAGCGCGACCTCTTTAACCAGCCTCATAAGCAAGCAAAGAATGAATAAATGTAAAATATTTAATAAAACCAAAATCTGATATTCATTGTTATTTTTGTAGAGCCCTTCTGGCCTAAATCGGCTCGTATCTTTAGTATATTTTCAAGTCGAGCCGTAGAGGTCTAAAGAAAGCTGATTCATAAATGCGGGTAATCATTTAGAACCTGGTGGCTTACGATGATTTTATCGTAACTTTTATTTCCTTTACTTTTATTTACGTAAATTCTTCCCACTTATTTCAGTTATCAATTAACATACAATAATTTAATAATGCTACTTAATAATAATTTTAACTCGAAAACACGTTTATTCGTTTGGTTGTTTCGATATTGAAATATTTTAAATATAAAAGTTACGCAGTTTGTCGTTTAATTCTCGGTTTGATATTCTTTACGCGAATGAGGTCCGCGTCTACACTCTTTGCTAAATTTGGATGAACTGATAAAAATTTGAAAGTCAGTACCCGATGCGCAGTACATTGTTATAATTGCGAATAAATAATGAATTGCTGTTACGTCGCATTGGTACTTTCTGTCTCATTTTGAAATGAATTATAAATATGACACAAAAGCAGCTGTAGATCTAGCTGTGGTTACTGTATGGAAAAAAGTAAATCTTTTATCCTGCTCCAGCCAAACAGCCCCACTTAATCTTTTATCTTTATGAGTGATGGCAGTTTTACTTTTACTTAAATATCTTAGTTGTAATTTTGTTCTAAGCTAAAATAATTAGGCCTGCCTGTAAAAACCTAGTTTTTACAAGCCAACAAAAATGTATGTAATTTATTGCGCACAAGCAATTATATTTTGAAATAGTATTAATGGAATTGATGCTTTATGAAAACATAAAGAAAAGAGAAATACATTTCAGAGGACAGACAAGAGGACAAATCCAATTATTTAATTAAACTTGAATGTTTACAGCATTCTTTAGTGGTCTCTAAAAGTCGTCTGACGTCGGGCCGTATACAACAGAAATAATTAAATCCTAACTTTAATTTGGATATTTTTTTTATTACCACAGCATTTGTAATTATGTGTAGCGCAGGTTTAAAAATATAATTAAAATAAGTAAATAATATTAACATGCCTTTTATGTCGAGCGAGTATCAGATACATCTATTAATAACTCACGTCGTCGATATTAATACAATAATTTTTACACGATTTTTCCGGACATTTGCCAGCGTTCAGTGAAACAATAAATCAGTAACACTACGTTTCGAGATCTGCAATCTGATCTCTTCTTCAGGTAATAACTAACCTAATACATAATTTAAAAACTAGGTTAAAATAAAAAAAATCATACCAAAGCGTTGTGACACGCCTAAGTCAGGAATCACAACCACCATGTTGTTTGTCAACTTCACTAACTCTAAAAACATGCACTTAATAAAAAACTATACCACAACAGTAATCATTAAAACTGAACTACAGAATACAGGTCACAATTACGTCTGCATTCGTCTTACCAACAACCTACGACTGAGTCAGGTATACTAATTAGGTTGATGATGGTAAATGCTTTTCCATGAACTGATTTATTGTTTTCACTTGACGATGGCAAATGTCCGGAAAATCTTGTTTCCTTCACAATCTTTCCATCGGCAAAAATAATCTTCAAACAAAGAATTTTTACACACTAAAACATATTTAAAACAATTACCAGAACAAAATGTTAACTCGAGTGAAAAGATATAGTTCTTTAGCTTAACTTAAAAAAGGCTACCTTTAAACGATTAAGGCCACAGGGC